>NW_024347867.1:1331466-1466725 GCF_902729225.1 Pteropus medius
GGAAGAGGAGTGTGGTAGGGGGAGAGGGAGGAAACAGACTAACTCTCCTTGGAATGTGGGCAAAGTGTGCAACCAAAGCAATTCATCCTACTGGTCCTGTGAAGTCTGCTAGTCTCTCAGCAAAATCCAGACACCCTAAATCACCTAGTTTTATTCTCCCAAATTTACTCTGGCATGACCAAGTCTTGCTATATAGAAAGCTTAGTGGGAACTAGTCTTTCTACCTTGACAAGTTTAACTACCATATAACAGAAGTAATTGAAGTGATAGTAAATTAATCTTTCTAGGAAAGTTTAAGGGAATTGGGGTTATTAAGCTGAGAGAAGGGAAGATTCATTGGTAACCTGGCGGACCATCTTCTAATATACAGAAGGTCATGAATGCTGCTGTAACTATAAGAAACTGATAAAAAGGAAATAAGCTTAATTAAAGCAGGAAAGATTTGAACTAAGCATCAACAAGAATTCTTTGACAATTAGAATGGTTACACACGGGGATTAGTTACTTTCTTTTCACAGAGACTTTTAAAAACTCTGTGTGTGTGTGTATGTATAACTATCTAATCTGAAAGTTTGAAATTCAACCAGTCTAAATATAGTGGGTATTGGAACACAACTCTCTATTCCATGATAGTAGTAGTATTCAATAACACTTCTTTCCTAACTTTTGCAACTTCAGCTTCCTTAGAATCATCCCTAGTGTTTCATAGTGACTTTCCTTCTTGCCTTTGCCTTTCAAGAAATACAATCAATGTGATACAAAAGCCTAGGCTAAAGTTTCACAAAAATAACATATCATAACATCCCAGAGCTTAACTATTATTCCTTCCCATTTATACAATATTAGTTTTGTTTTTCCCAGGCCTATCCTGCAGGACAAATGAAAGATAACTTCTCCTGTTATTTTCTAACCCTATACTGACTAAGGTTCTAATCTCAAACCAGCCATTCACCATTTGGAATATTTAAGGACAAGTAAAGTACGAACTTCCTAGGTACTAGGCAGGGCCTCTCTGACACAAATGTATTGCTGACTGGAAACACATTTAATCAACTTTCTGAGATGCATTAAGAGCACAATAAACACAAGCTTGGTTTTAAAATCTGTCACTAATTGTATCCATCATAAATGTTGACTTAGGAAAGTTAAAGCCACAAACACACCCATTTTAAAACCAACTTTTTCTCTGTATAGTTTGTACATGAAATGATCTATGTCATAATTCCAAAATATTATGTCACTCATTGCTATTCTTTGAAACAAATCTCTGGATAATCTGAGCCAAAAGAAAATTATTTGGAAGAATCTCATTCAGAGACTAAGAAATGTATTTCTCCTTCATTTTGGAGATGAGTGACAACATCCTTTTTATTCTTATATTTTGTAATGTCTTATGTTTATATTTCATTTGTATAGGATACAAATACCTCGTTCTTTTTTTTTTCTTTTTCCCTTTGTAATTTTAGTGGCTAACCAGTGAGAAGTTCTTGCATTTAATAGAAAGCAGTCAGTGATGAAATTTATATATTACCTTATTCAAAATTAAATCTTGGGTAATCCATTTCATAGTTAAGTTTAAGCTATAGTAGAGAATAATTCACTTTAACAAAGACCCAAGTATAATTATGTTCAACGTTAGAAACTACTCATTTTTGCTTCCTTGGTGACAAAATTCTTTCGATAATTATTTTACAGCAAGTAAGTACAGTGTGCATCTTATCACTCACTGACTCATTTTGTGTGAAGCTCAAATATCTAAATCAAATCCATGGCAGGCATTATTAAAAAAAAACTTTGATAATTAAATGAAAATAAATTAAATAAACCATTACATTTATGTTTATAGTAAAATGATTGTTGACAAGAGTGTCAAGACAATTATTGACAAGGAATGTCTTTTTCACAAATGGTGTTGGGAAAACCTGCATAAGAGTGAAGTTGTATCCTTCCCTTATATCATATACAAAAATTAACCCCAAATGGGCCAGCTACCTAAATGTAAAAGTTAAACCTGTAAAACCCTGAGAATGAAATAAGAATAAATCTTTGTGACATTTGATTAGGTGAAGGTTTCTTACAGCAACTAAAGAAAATATAGATAAATTGGCCTTCATCAAAATGAAATGAAAACCCACAGAATGAGATAAAATATTTATAAATTATATTGGAACATGTCAGCAAAGGATTTGAATAGACATGTACCCAGGGAAGGTACACAGTTGGTCAATAAGCATATAAGAATATACTCAACATCATTAGTCATTAGGGAAATCAAAATCAAAACCATAATAAGATATCATTCCATATCCACAAGGATGGCTATAATATAAATATTTTAATGGAAAAGAGTGTTGGTAAGGATGGAAAGAAATCAGACTTTCAAACATTGTTAATGAATTGATAAAATGGTGCAGCTGTTTTGGAAAACAGTCCTGCAGTTTCTCAAAAAGTCACATGTACTTACCATATTACCCAGCAGTTTAATCCCAAGGTATATACCCAATTGGATTGAAGAGAGGCCCATGTAAAAACCTGTACATGAATAGTCACATCAACATTATTTATAATAGCCAAAAATCTTGAAACAGTCCGAATGTCCATCAGAACTGAGGAATGGATAAACAAAATATGTTATATCCATACAATGGAATATTATTCAGCCATAAGAATGATTCATACTACAATATGATGAACCTTAAAAATGATATGCAAACTGAAGTAGCTAATCAAAGAAGGTCACATATCGTATGATTCCATAAATGTGATATTTCCAAAATATGAAAATATTCTGAGACAGTATATTAGTGGTTCCCGGTGGCTCAGGAAAGGAGGCATAAGGAATAATTGCTGGTGAGTACAGGGTATCTTTTGTGGATAATGAAAATATTCTGGAATCAGATAGCGATCATGGTTGCACCAATTTGTGAATATACTAAAAACCACTGAATTATATACTTTTAAAAGGGTGAATGTTACATGAATTTTATCTCAATAAAGCTGTTACTTAAAAATGAAAATAAGTTAAATGATGACTGTGGTAATGTTAAGTATGAATTTCCTCTAATCTTAGCAGAATAATTTAGTAGAAGAAACAGCTTAATAATATTTACTAATATATTAAAGGAACACATTAATATTTGGACAGTGAAGCAAGCTTTGGTATGATATAAAGAATATGTTGGTCTTTGAATTTCAGCTGTTTACCATTACCTAACTATGTGAACAATTATTAGGCAAGTTAATTGACCTCCCTGAGTCTCTGCTTCCTTATCTATCTGTAAAATAGGAATGACGATACTTTTCTCATAGGAATGTTTTGGAGATAAAAAGAAATAACCTATGTGAAAGGAATAGCATAGTGCCTGACACCCCGTAAGGACTGAAAAAATATAAAACACAACAAGAACTGATTCATTCAATGCAAGGTGCTGGACTTGAGCTTCAAAAACAAATTAAGTCAAAGACTTCACCTTCTAGAAGTTCAGGGTCAAATAGGTGATTAAAAATTACCCTCAACTAATTTTATTATTCTTTCCAATCTCTCTGTGTGGCAAGGGGTCCCCAACTACTCATTTGCCTCCCTCAGAAGTTTACTGCACCCTCCCATTCACCACTGACACTCATATGATTATGGAAACATCAAATAAGGTAGTGCAAAGAATTCTGCTTATGCATGTCCTCACTGAGTGAACACTGTAAAACAGCTATCTCTCATTGGGGATATCTGTAATATATTTTTCAAAAATATTTTACAACGGAAGACGCTTCTATGCACTCTGTTGAGGAATACATTAGAATATTTCTGAAATATATTCACATTTCTCGGTTGCTGCTGTTCTCTAGACTGAAGCCACATTTTATCTTAAGCACTCACTTGCTGGCTTATGAGTCACTAAAATTGTGCTGATACTGGCCATATACAGTTATTTGACAAAACATCGACATAAAAGTATTCTAACTTATCACTGGAGAATCTTATCTGGTAGGTTCCATTTATAGATACTCTTCATAGGTTGAAGTCAACCAAGTTTAACCAGAGAACATGGTTTGCTTTAGCTCCTATTATTTCTTTCTCAAAATCATCATCTTATCAAGTTTCGTATTTTATGTGAGTCTAATTGTGCTTAAAAATGGAAATCCAGGTCTCCCAAACATAATCAGGTTCTATTATAGCACATATCAATATTGCTCAATGAATTTCTCTTTCATATTCTATATTGATCGATCAATGGTAAAGATTTTTCTCATTTCTTCAATTGAAGGAGATCTACTTGAGCAAGTAATTAAAGGAAGGCAAGATGCTGAAGTATTTATAAATAATACCTACTTATCTTAAAAGCAATCTTTACTCTTCTGAGTATAATTCTCTTACACTGAGAATAACCATTCATTAATCCACGTTCTTTCTTCCCCCACCAGCTCAAAAAAAAAAAAACAATTGCTAGAAATTAAAGAAAGTGAAAACAATCTTAAAACTATAAAACTGATAATAATCATTTTTCACTCTGACCAAAATGTCTTGGGTCAACTAGATTCTTATTTCAGTAACCTGATATATCACTTCATCACAGATGGCTCCATCTTAACCCATACATTGCTATAGGCTAACAGATGTTTCTTGAATTTCACATGACATTATCCATTCCACCTGTTTTTGTGACAGATGATTTACTTTCCGACACTTAAAAAAATCTCCCTAACTGCTCCTCTCACCCTCCCCTCAAAGCAGGCCACCTCAACAGAGAATTGCCTGAGCTTAATGAGATTCTAGTTCAACCACTTAAGTTTATAAAAAATGGCAGACACAACCTCCAGAAAGGGAAAGTAACCTTACTGGTGTCACTTGGAGGAGGGGTGTAGCCAGTAGTGTAGCTGAACCTGAAATTATGCCTCTGGGGCCTTAGCTTCAGTGCTTTTCTATAACTACATAATTTTATCTATATAGTATTTTGAATATCTATCCATTCGTCCATCCACATATCTTTCAAACCCCTCCCTTTCTAATAGCAAAAAGAAGAAAAAAATGGAGGTAGTGCACATTTTGAGGGTTTATTGAGTATAATTTGTATTAGTAAAATTTACCTGTTTAAGTGTATGTTTCTATGAGTTTTGACAAATACATGCAGTCATGTAACCACCATCACAATCAATATACAGAATAGTCTCATTATCTACCCAACTCTCCTAGAGTGGCATTTTATTCTTACTATTTTGACAGTGTTTATAATGGACTTAGCAGTTAACACAAAATTCTGGTCAACTAAATGTTTAGCTTAACTATGAGGTAACAAAAAAATACTTTTTTGTCCCACTTTTTCTGAAATCTTTCTAAAATGCCAGAGTTCATTCGTTGCTTTATTGAGTAAAGAGAAATGAAGGAGATATAGGTCAATTTACTTGATCAGGTAGTGTCCTTCAGGTGACAAGCCTGGAAGGAATTCAACCAAACGAAAGAAGGAAAGAAGGAAGGAAGGAAGGAAGGAAGGAAGGAAGGAAGGAAGGAAGGAAGGAAGGAAGGAAGGAAGAAGGAAGGAAGGGAGGGAAAGTGGGAAGATATATGGAAGGAAGGAGCAACAAAAGAGTAAGGGAAATGGCAAAGGAAATTTTGCTTATTCATATATTTTGCAAGGAGTCAGTCTTCAAGGCTGATATAGACAGATTTGTGAACCGCTGTTGAATGTGTGCCCACCTGCCAGCAAATGCCTGGAAATAACTTTTATGTTATTTTACTATTTTCCTCATTGTCCAAGTTATTTATGTAACAAAAACCCCAGTAAGGTAAGTCTCTCTTTGGTTTGCCTTAACTAATCAAGATATGATTGCAAAAAAATAGTTTTTCTTTCTTTTAAAATATATAGTTCTCTACAAGTTGATATAAATGCCATCATAATTTAGGGGATGGTTTTTCTTTTTCTTTTTGGCCTCAGATGCCAGGAAATCCAGATCTTTATTATTCAACTGAAGTCATTATCTTAGATTATTTGGATGATTATCTTTATTCTTTTCCTAATTAGTTTCTGATCTCTCACTTTTATCTTACCAGTGCATATTAACATTATAAATTACTTCAAATCTCTGGTTTAATTTATAAATTATTTATATCTTGCTTGCTTGGTAACTGGCTAAAAAAAAGCAATGTGGAACTTGGACCTGCACTAACCTTTTTCTGCTTAACTGATAGCCCATATTTTAACAGGAGTGTGATTCTAATCAAAGATTATAGAGCAATACTGTTATTAACAGTAAATAGCAGCAATAAAAAATGATTGCTCAAAAAAAGGTAATGAATAAATCTCAATTTATTCAATATGTTGGTTATTTTCTCACCATTAACCCAAGACAAAGAGCCATTAGACCCAAATAATTAATAACAATAATAAAAATAAATAATTTTTAAATGGGTTCCTATGTACCAGGTTCTGTTCTAAGAGTTGTTACATATATAGATAGACTCACTTAATCCTCACTACTGCCCTATGGGGTGAGCAGCAGTATTATACTCACTGTGCAGATGAGAAAATTGAGAGATCACATGTCCAAAACCACATAGATATCTAAGTGGCAAGGCCAAGATACATATTTAGAAAATCCAAATCTTTTTTTAAATGATTATACAATACTGCCTTTCATTATTTGTGGAGTCAAATAATTATCTTATCTGAACCCAACAACCAACCCACTTACTGACCAAACCTATTTGATTTAGCAGCTATGTGATGCAGCCTCATATACATGAATAGTTAAGTTTAGATACTGCTGTATCTAAAAAAAATCAGGCCCTTTTATTTCTATTAGTGATCCTGAGGTCCCTATTTCTATTCTTGAATAGTCAGTGGTCCTGTGGTACTGATATCCTTAGCCAGATGTGTGTGTGTGTGTGTGTGTGTGTGTGTATGTATATATAATGTTTATTATATATATATACAATGTTTATTATATATATACACAATGTTTATTATATATATATATAATAGATATATATAGATAGACTCACTTAATCCTCACTACTGCCCTATTTATTATATATATTATATATATATAATAAACATTGATGTCATTCTCTTCTACTGTTGCATCCATGAAGATTCTTAATAAACATCACAGTGGCGATATCAAAGTGATGCAAGAACATTCAAATGTTGTCAAATATCCAATGTTTAGCATCATATGTACATGAGCACTAACCCTGTAATATAATAAGGTTTTTCATGGCATTCCAGGAGCATTAATGTTACTTCATTACAGACTGTTTACATACCATTGAAGATCAAGTGTCAAAAGTGAAGGATAAACACAGTCCCAGAACTGGGGATTCCTTTAAGCGCAAGAATTCTATTGAGAGTTTTTAGATATTCAGGTACTTACTTATCAGAGTTTTCTCATACATTTCTTGCTTTTCAAATTTGTTGTAAACAATTGTTAATGTACTTAAATAACATATTTAGATATATTTCCAAAAGGTATCAATCTAAAGCTTTGACAAACTGTCCAAAAAGATTTCCTTTAAAGAAGGACTAACCACAGGAAATAGAGCAGTAGAAGCAACAAAAATGTTACTACACTAAATTTTCCTTTTGAGTGTGGTTGATAAACATAAAATTTGAAAAACGTGTTTAAAAATTAGGTAAAAATTATTTTCATGGATCAAACGGCTCACAGAGAATCTATTAACTTGTTGATTGACTAACAGCTACAGCAACTATTTATCTAATCATCCTTAGTTTATTTATTAAATTTGTTGTTCTCTTAATTTTAGGTCTACTAGAATGATGTTAAAAAGAGAAGCATAAGTTGATGTTTAGCTATATATATTTATCTCCCCCCCCATCAAAAAAAATACAGTATCTACAATGGTTTGGTGGATTTCTTGTTATCTTTTTTTTTACTGCCAATAATTTTTCTTACTGCCAATAATTTTTCTTCATTATTTTGTTTTATAAGTTAGAAAAAGATAATCATTCTAGAATAGTTACCTGAGGAGATGATTAATTTTATCTCCCCGCCATAATAAAAAAAAATACAGTATCTACAATGGTTTGGTGGATTTCTTGTTATCTTTTTTTTTTTGTCAGACTCAGAGCAAATTTTTTTAAAAAATTACTGCCTCAAAAAAAGTGAAGCATGAATATCTATAGCTTCTTACTGCCAATAATTTTTCTTCATTATTTTGTTTTATAAGTTAGAAAAAGATAATCATTCTAGAATAGTTACCTGAGGAGATGATTAATTTTGTATGCTGCAAATGCACATTGTCTCTCAGCTAAAGGAGGTGAGAGGGCATAAGGAAAAAGCTTCCAGAAGCTCCTCCATGCCCAATCTTCTCAATCAGAATAACTTCAATATGTCTCTTCCTTCTTCTCTCCCACGATCCCCCACTAGCTATCTTTACAGTACTTATTACAACATGCACTGAATTTTTTCCTAGTTAAATTATGAAGATATATTTTCCCTCCTCCTCCCAATTCGTGTTTAATTCTTCCCTCAAAATTCTGTACTCCCATTTTCCCATTTGATATTTTCCTGCCATTGAATCAAAACCTTTTTATCCTCATTATTAAATCACATTTCAGAGATGCCAAACTCAGACTCTTCTCTTCCCCTTTGTTCATCAGCTTATGTATTGTCATATGCACAATTCATGATGGAATGTCAGAAAGGCAAACAGTATATTCTCTCCAGGTCACTAGAGGAACTCAGTGTTTATGCCTCTTAATTAAGATTATATTCTCAGAAGATGGTCAGAAACACTGTGTGGTGAGAGAGGTCTCCAGATCACACCCCTTGAAATAACAATGAGTCGAACATCTAAAACTCAACAAAAAAAAACACCCAAACTGCACTCCAGCACATATGAGCATGGGATCTGCAAATGAGACTTAACACAGGTCTAACCATGGGAGACGGGCGGTAGACTGGGAGAAACAAAGAAGCTGCATATCGCAGCCAGAGCTCCCTGCAAGAGGAGTGGGAGGGGAGAAGGTGCAGCAGATTCTCTGAACAGCCCTGCTTTGGAGAGTTGTGAGCTCCACGTACAGACGGTGCTCAGGGATCACAGAAGAAAGCAGAAAAGTGGGGATGGCAGGGAAGCAACAGCTGATAATTACCAACTGTGATTGAAAAATGCAAAGCTGAGTTGCATTCCCCAACCCACAACAGGGGGACCTCCACCATGCTCTCCCAAAACCAGCGAACACTGCAGAACAGGGGAATCTGAGCAGATACTTTACCAAAACTGTACTTACTGACAGGACTGGGATGGAAGAAGCCGAAGCATGATAGAATATCTATAAGAGAAGAAAGAGCATGATAAAGGAAGCTTTATATAGCTGGGGATCAAAGGATCAGACACCACCAACTGACAAAAAAAAAAAAAAAAAGCCTTCTTTGCAACAGGCTAAAGAGAGACCTTTATATGATAATCTTATATCTGGGGGAAAAAAAAAAGCAGAATACATTTCTATAAATTCCCAGGCAGAGAAATAGTCCATTAAATACCATGAACAACTAAAATGCCAAGGCACTAAAGAAAGAAAAATAAAAAACTCCAGAAAATAAGCTTACATTTAAGGTGATTACTGGTGACAGAAAAAAATGAAAACCACATGATATCACTTATATGTGGGATATCAACCTAAAAGCAATAAATGAACAAGACAAACAAACAGAGACTCATGGACATGGACTATAGGCTAGTGGTTACCAGAGATAAGGGATGGGGGGAGGGGGAAGTAGACGGGGTAAAAGGGGGTCAAATATGTGGTGACAGAAAGAAATCTAACTATGGGAGGTGAATAGAATGTAAATATATATATGCCTTACTGTTAAAGTGTACACCTGAAACTTATTGGATTTCTTCAACCAATGTCACCATAAAAATCAATTAATTAATTTATTTTTATAAAAAGAAAATAAGCTTACATATTTAGAAATTTGCGACATAAATGACAGAGAATTCAGGATGGTACTGAAAAAACTGAATAAGATACAAAACGATTCATGTCAACACTTTCAGGATTGAAAAAACAACTAGATGAGCAGAATGAGTTCTTTAGCAAGGAGATTGAAACTCTCAAAAAGAACCAAATAGAACTTCTGGAAATGAAGAACACATTGAAAGATAAGAAAAATGAAATAGCAAACTTAGAAATAGAGTTGACCAAATGGTGCAAAGAATCAGTGATATTGAAGACAGAAATCTGGAAATAAATCAAAAGGAAGAAGTAGGAAACCAAAGAATGAAAAACGATGAAAGAAAAATACAAGAAAGAGTTGATACTATCAGGAAAGAAAACATGAGAATAATGGGCATTTTCGAAGGGGAGTAAAAATAGCAAGGATTAGAAAACATTTTCAGACAAATAGTTGACGAGAATTTCCCAAATCTAAGGAACAAGTTGGAACTTGGAATTCAAGAAGTCAATAGAATACCCAATTATCTCAACCCAAAATGGCCTTCTCCAAGACACATTGTACAAAAATTATCAAAAAACAAAGGCAAAGGAAGAATTCTCGGGGCAGCCAGGGAAAAGAACATGTTAATCTATAAAGGAAAACCTATTATTATCATCAGACTTCTCAGTACAAATCTTATAAGCCAGAAAATAGTGGAATCAAATATTCAAACTATTAAATGAAAGGAACTATCAGCCAAGAATAATGTATCCAGCAAAGCTCTCCTTTAGATATGAAGGAGAAATTAAGACCTCTCCAAACATACAAAAAATGAGAGAATTCTCCACTATGAGGCCTGCATTACAGGAAAAACTGAAAGGGGTCAGCTCGCTTAAAACAAAATGACAAAAAAAAAAAAAAAAAAAAACAGCATAATTAGTAGTAAGGATTCAGCGCATGCAAAAGCAGAGGAGTGCAACCGTTATCATAGGAACAGGCACTACTATGTTTCAAACAATAAGCGCAGCAGAATCACATATAGCAAGATAGTAAATGAACGCCTCAGCACAATATGGTTAGGAGAAACAGAGGCAACAAATAACTGAAAAGTGGAGGCGGATCCTCAAAGACGCAAATCAAAAGGGGAACGTAGAGATATTGTTATCAGGGTGGCAGATGAAAGTGGGATTGACCTGTGTGGATGATATATATATATAGAGCATATATATACATATTACATATATATATATGTCATCACACACAAATAACAATAATAATGTTATCATTGGTTGATATCATAGACACATTACGTGTGTGTGTATATGCATATATGTATTATATAATATATTAAGGCTGAAATAACTGAATTCCTCTTCTGTGTATATATATATATATAACATATACTAACCATATTCATTCTCTGATCGTATACAATAATATCACACACACATATGGGTTGGTCATCTACTATATATATAGTTGCATATATACAGTCATCCATATCATATATATATATAGAGAGAGAGAGAGGTGGCAATACTTCTAACCAATGGCTATTAGAGTCTAATATACTCAGATGTACCGTGCAAAAAACCTGGTAAGGATAAATACACACACACACAATAATACACACACACACAATACACACACACACACACACACACACACAAACTACAGGCCAATATCTCTCATGAACACAGATGCAAAAATCCTAAATAAGATACTAGCGAAACAAATACAGCAACATATTAAAAAGAATATATACCATGATCAAGTGGGCTTCATCTCAGGACACGAGGATGGTTCAACATATGCAAATTGATTAATGTGATACTCCTCATAAACAAATTAAAAAATAAGAATCATATTATCATATTAATAAATGCAGAGAAAGCCTTTGACAAATAAGCATCTGTTTATGATCAAAACACTTAACAAAATCGGTATAGAAGGAAAGTACTTTAACATAATAAAAGCCATATGACAAAACCTCAGCCAACATTATACTTAATGGTGAAAAACTAAAAACCTTCCCTCTGAGATCAGGAACAAGGCAAGGCTGACCACTATTACCATTGTTATTCAATATAACATTGGAGGTCATAGCGAGTGCAATCAGGCAAGAGAAATATATAAATGGGATCCAAATAGGAAATGAAGAAATCAAACCATCACTATTTTTGGATGACATGATTTCCTATATAGAAAACCCTAAACACTCCAAGACAACACTACTAGAATCTAATATAGTAAAGTTTCTGGATACGCAAAATCAATGTTCAAAATTTCATAGTGTTCCTATACTCTAATAATGAAGTGTCAGGAAAAGAAGTGAAAAATTAATTTATTTTGCAATTACAACCAAAAGAATAAAACACCTAGGGATAAATCTAACTAAATATGTGAAAGACCTCTATAATGAAAATTATAAGACCTTATTAAAAGAAATCGAGAGACTTTGGAGAAACATGGCAGAGTTAGAGATATCCTCAGATCTCCCCTTGAAACAACAATAAGGTAAATATCTAAAACTGAACAAAAAATACCCAAAATGCACACCAGGACGTCTGAGTGTGGTATCTGCACATAAGAGCTACCACAGATCAGAACCCCAGGTGCTGGGCAATGGCCTGGGAGAAGTGAAGAAGCTGCCCCTTGAAGCCGCTAGAGCTCCCTTATAGGAAGAGGGGAAGTGGAGAAAATGCGGGAGTTCCCTGAACAGCCCTGTCTGGGAGAGTTGAGAGTTCCACGCGGCTGGGGGGCAGGGCCTGGTCATCAAGACAGAAAGTAGAGAAGTGGGAAGGCATAGAAATAGCAGTAAATTTTTACCAACTGTGTTTCCAAATCCGAAGCTCAGTCACAGCCCCCATCACCCAACAGAGGGCCTCTCCCCATATTCTCCGAGACGGAACACTGCGGAACACCAGTGGAATTTGAGCAAATAATACCGAAACTGTCGCTAACACTGAAAGGGACTGAGACTGAGGGTAGCAAGCATGATTAAAAATCTACAAGAAAAAAAGGCATTACTAAGGTTTTATATAAAGCAGGGATCCCAGCAGCTTAGACGTCACCTACTGGAAACCAAAAGAAAAGCATTTTCTTTGTAATAAATCTTTATATAATAAATCTTCTTTCTGGAAAAAAAGCAGAATAGACTTCCATTAATGCCCAGGCAGGGAAATAGTCCATTAAACACCATGAACAACCAAGGTGACAAGGCATCTCAGAAAGAAAGAGAAAAATCTCCAGAAAATATGCTCACAGACATAGAAATATGCAACTAAATGACAGAGAATTCAGAATAGTACTTCAAAAAAAAAAAAAAAAAACAGATCTGACTGAATTCTGAAACAAGTCATATCAACAATTTCAGGAATTGAAAAAACAATTAGATGAGCAGAATGAGCTCTTTAGCAAGGAGATTAAAACCCTCAAAAAGAACCAAATAGAACTTCTGGAGATAAAACAAACAAACAAACAAACAAACAAACAAAAAACAACAACAAAAAACCCACAATGCAAGAGTTGAAAAATAAAGTAGCAAGCTTGGGAAATAGAGTCTACCAAACTCCTATCTGAAAAGACATTTGCACACCGATGTTCATAGCTTTTTTCATGGTGGCCAAGAAATGGAAACAACAGAAGTGTCCTACAATAGATTATTGGCTAAGGAAGCTGTGGTACATATATACAATGGAATATTACTCAGCCATAAGAAGAGATAAAATACTGCCACTTGCGACAGTATAGATGAACCTCGAGATAATCACGCTAAGCAAAATAAGCCAGATAGGAAAAGTTGAAAATCAGATGATATCACTTATATGTGGGATATAAACATATAAGCAACAAATGAACACAACAAACAAACAGAGACTCATGGACATGTCTATAGACTAGTAGTTACCAGAGGATAGGGGGCAGGGTAAGAAGTAGATGTGGTAAAAGGAGTCAACTATATGGTGACAGAAAGAAATATAACTATGGGAGTTGTACACACAATGTATATATATATATATATATATATATATATATATATATATATGCCTGACTGTTAAAGTGTACAGCTGAAACTTATTGGATTTCGTTAACCATTGTCACCATAAAATAAATAAATAAATAAATTTTCACTTCTAAAAAATAAAAACAAAATAAAATAAATCTCACTTTGTAGGTTTGGTAATCAAGGTCGTAAGTGAGTTATGAAAAGTTATACTGAATTATTAGGTGGGCTTTTAAGAAGATCCTAGGATAATAAACTTTCTGCTCCTTAGTTCAAGTAAAGCCTCTGAAGGAATAAAGATTTTAATGTCTGTTTGTTTATTTAGTTCAAGATTAAGTTTGAATAGTAGCATTTTACTTTTTCACATTTTTATTCTGCTCAGAATAGAATGCTGGAGAAGGAATTTGAAATATAAGATAGCCTGCTTTTTCCATTTTTTTCTTGGAGATTCGATATATTTGGCCCAAACATTAGAGCGAGATGCAGATATGTATGGACTCATTTCATCTTTATTTCACAGAAATAGAGCAGATACCAGCCCCCAAACCTGAAATCCTGCTGGTTTAAGTAGTCAGTTACCGATGTGTTAAATGGTGCTTCAGATTTAGGAGTTCCCGTTGCCAGTACTAAACACACAACTGAAATCAGCTCCACACAAATTATTCGTGCTGTGTGTAAGTTAACCTCAATCTCACAAAACTAAAATATCCATGGAAAAATAATTTTTGATACTAGGAAGGTGTCTACGTGTGTATAGGTATGTGTGGGGAAACATTCTGCGGGTGGATAGGGAGGTCGAAAGAACGGGCGAATCCATTGCTAGATTCTGTTCTTCATTTTGTCATTTCTGTTCTTCATTTCATCATTTCTGTTCTGAATGCCTTTGACTGTCAGGGAACATAAGGTGTTTCACAAAGGCACTTCAAGGCCAACATACATTAAGATTAGGTAATACCGCCATTGATTCCCCAGAATTTCTTCGCTGAGCCTCAGTGGCTGGGACTATGTGAAGAGGTTCGCTAAGAGAGTGAATCTTCGTCTTCAGGACTGTTCAAGCATGAAAAGTTTACATGGCTCCTAGAAAAATGTTTGCGAGGAAACCGAGCCCCTCTTATTCAGACCCCTCATTTCTATGAGATCTTAGATTTATAGATGTCACTTAGATTTCAAGAGAACTTGAAAATCCGAGAAAAACTTGAAAAAGACTTTAAGGTCATTATTTCGTCCCTATGTTCTGAAAAGGAGCAAAAGAACAGGAAGAGGACCCACTGCTCAGAGTAAATTGGAAAAGAAGTGCCAGTCATAGCTGTTTGCTTCTCCAAGGGTAGAGCTTATCTTTTTTATTCATTTTATTAAGATATAATTCACATACTATAAAATTCACCAGATTAAAGTGTACAATTCAGTAGGTTTTAGTACATTCACAAGTACAACCATCACCACTGTCTCATTCCAGAGCATTTCATCCCCCCAGGAAAGAAACCCTGTAGCTATTAGCAATCCTGTTGTCTTGCTTGCATGTAGGTCTGACTCAAGTATACATTACTCATTCATTCATTCATTCATTCATTCATTCATTCATTCATTCATTCGATGAACACATATTGAGCATTTACCAAGCTCCAGGCATCAGATAATTTAACCCAACCTTTTGCAGCAGAGGTACATACCGAGCACACAAAATATTGAATATTACCTTAGGGAGCAAACTCTCTTTTAGGGTTACAGTAAAGTTTGTAGGTATGAGACTGTAGCAGCCAGGGGCTGGTCATTTATCAATGGCTGGTGAGGGCTGTGAGGGAGGAATCATGATTGACAGAAAGTATACAGAGGGCTCATATGTTCTGGAGGAAGGTTTGCTCTGCTGCTTAGGTTCCTTTGAAACGTCCACAGGTTCACTGCTTTTAGGAGTCATTACCTCTCCAAAGGAGGTGTCGGCCAGCAACCAAACCATGCACATTTCCAGACACCTAGGCTGCTTGCCTCTCCTCCACATTTCTTGCTCAGTCTATGTCCAGCTGCAAAATTTCTTTCCATCTTTGACAATTGCCACTTTCTTTCACTTAGGTTTTTTTTTGCATGTCTTTTCCCAGTTATTTCCTCCTATAAATCTCCTTTACTTTTATCGTCTTTCTTTCACTTTTCTTCCTTTTTACTAGTCCTCCCCTCACATCCAAGGTACCCGGCAGGCTTGGGTGAAAGTGTTTCCACGGAGGCGCTTTTTCAGGTAAGAAAGAAATGATATCTCTTCTCCATACACACTCACATTTAGACAAAGTGTGAACTCGGTGGTCTCTCATTTCCTGCAATGCCATTATTTATAATTATATCAATATAAAATAATGCTTATTAAGCTCTTACTGTGAACCAGACACAGTACTAAACTCTTTACAGGCTTTACCTTATTTAATCCTCGCAACAATCCAATAGGGTAGGTGCTGTTATGATCTCTAGTTTATAGATCGGAAACTCAGCCTTGGGGTGGTTATATCATTTGTTTAATATCATAAGCTAGTAAATGGTACTAAGTCACTCAAAGCCAGGTCTGTTCGAATGCAGAGCCTAAACTATGACTTTATAAGGTCTTATTTTCTGGGTTTCTATCTTTCCTCCAACCAACCTTCCACTTAAGCCAGCTCCCTCTCTCTTCCTGAAGTGAACTTGCAGTAGAGTTGGCCTCTTTCCAGCATTAGCAAGCAGGAGGATCCTTGGCATGAGTTCAGCTCTGAGCTCCATGGAGCATTGTAACTGCTGGTACTAGGGCAATAAAATTTTAACGGTCTCCAGAAAAGACGGCTATAAATTCTTCTGAGTCCCACTTTGGGTGTAAAGGTTCACGCCTCTCTACCCCCTCCTCCTCTTTTTCCTCCACCCCTACCCCTAGCAACTCCCCCGGGTTTCATGAAAGGGGCCATGCATTAAAACAAGGCCCAGAAATCCCAGCAGCCTCCAGCTGCAGACAGGGTGGTGTTTTGTCTAAGGAACGTTCTTTAAAAAACAAAAACAAAAACAAAAAAAACTTTTGGAATCAACTTTGTTCAGGATCACAGACACTTAGCTTATGCTTTGGGGAACAATATAGAGAAAAAAGAAGTGGCAGAGGAAAATGGCCAAGGTGGACAACAGAGGAGAAACAAAGAATAACCCTGCGCATGTAAGGATGCCCAGAAGAAAACTTTGTGAAAACGACACCCAAGGGGTTCTGGGATTTTTCCTCTCTTGATTATTTTAATATTGTTACCTGGACCCTGACATGCTAGCTGTGGTCTTTCTGAAAAAAATCACCTAGCTATTTGGAACTAATCTGGGAAATAAATATCAGCAGAGGCCTGAGAGGGAATTAAAGCTCATTTGTTCCTTCAGAAAGCAGGAGAACAGATCTCAAGGGCACTTGGGAGGCTGAGGAGTGAAGAGTAACAACAATGGAGCCACTTTTTTAGAGTCTTCTTTCTGCCCCAGTCTAATCGATGCTCACATTTAGAGAAAGTGTCACAGTGACTAAGAAAGTGGCCACTGGGACAGATATCGTGGTGTGACCTAAGTCCCAGCCATCACACGGACAAAGTTGCTTTGACTCTTTTCCCCCAAGGATAGGAGGGGGGCTGAGGGCTGAGGTCAGACCCAGAATGTGCATGCATGTCAAGGATGGGTGAAAGCCAGGGGCCCTGGGGCTTGATAAACACAACAAAAGGGTTTTGTGTGTCTTGTGTGATAAAATCCAAAATGTAGTTTTCTAAATCCTGCTTCTCTCTTAGTTTCTATACCCCTGTGCATTTCACAGGAAATTAAATCTGTGTTTGTCAGATTCCTTTACCCTTACTTCATTGAGGGGAGATTAGGTTGGAATTGGGTTATATACCAGAAACTGCTAGGATTTGTTTCTGTAATGAACTTATAATGTTTTTCTGATCAAGACTGAAGTACATCGGCAGGGCTAGCAGCAGGTAGGCCTATCTTTCACCAGCCAGAGGACAAGGACATGATTATTGCTGAATTGCGTGTTGCATATGTGCGTTCACATGCATGCACGTGTATGTATGTGCATGTAAAGGAGCAGAATCAGGAGTGGATAACTTGCATTACTACTGTTTCCTGAACCTCAAATCTCAAATTTGAGCCAAACATTTAAAGCAATCTTGGGAGTTGCCTTGTTCTCCTTTTCTCAGATGTCATTTTGGGTTTGCCCAATTTGCCCAAAGAAAATTTTCTATTTTCTTCTGTCTTTTCTTTAAAGGCTCCTTGAGGGGAAGAATTACGTCTTATGCATTTCTGTCTCTCAAAGTCTAGCATAGAGTGCCTGGCATCCAGTAGGTACTCAATTATTGTTTGTGGAAGAGAAGTAGCAATCTTTAAGGAGCATTTTAGCCACCCCTGTGAGCTCCTCCTTGTGCCTCCTCTTCCTTCTTTAGCCTCTTTTAGATCTGAATATGTTCTCTCCAAAGCCCACAGACTTCTTTCCTTTTTTTTTTTTTTTGGATACCTTTAAAAAAATTACCTTTATACCAATGACTTCCAAATTCCTTTGTTCTCATCCCTCCAGACAGCCGTCCTCCATCTCCATCATCTGGCTCTTGGGGAACCGTTTTTGGAGAAGGCAACTGCGAGGTAGAAGACACTTTTTCAGAGCAGTGTGGCTGCTCTTCTGTAACATTTTTCCTAGCAGGGCTTCCCTCTGTGCATAAGTCTAGAGCAGGAGCCTCAGGCTTCCTTGCTGCTGTCATCTGGTGATGGAGCGGGGCAGTGCCGTCTGCTGAAGTCCTGGTGTGGAATGGGGTCAGAGGTACCCTGGGCCTTGGAATCTGGGGATGGGCTAGGGCATGGAAGAGAGAAGGCATCTGAGGTGTAAAGTCTGAGATACTGTGGTGGCAGTGGTGGTGGGGGGACCATGCAAACAATGCTGTTGTACAAGGATGGTGAGAGTCCCATCCTTTGGTTGGACACTTGGGGCTACAGTTCCTCCAAGTTACCTTTCCTCTCAATCCCAAACTCACAATAGTGTAAGACATCTATATGGAGAGCTGAGTCCAATCTCTTTCTCTACCACAAACTGCTTGACTTTAAGCATCTTATTGCTTGCCAAGCCTCCAGCCTCCGGCCTTTAACCTAATCCGATGGCTCTCCAACTTGAACACTACGTATGATTCAGAATCACCTGGAGGGCTTGTTAAAACACACGGTGCTGGTGCTAAGTCCCACTCCAGAGTTTCAGGTCAGTAGTTCTGGGGTGAGGCCCAAGATTTTGTATTTCTAACAAGTACTCAGGTGATGAAGCTTGATGCTGTTGGGGAGACCAAATCAGACCAACAAGCCCACTCTTCAGAAACTACTCATCCATCGTTTCTCTCAAAGTGCGTGGTGCCATTGATTGAGCTTGCTTTCAGATGCTTTATCTCATTTAATCCTCACAGCAGTCCTATGAGTTGGCTCCCATTAATATTCCCATTTTAAAATGGAAGAAACTGAGGCACGCAGAGGTTATATATCTTGCCCAATATAAGTGGCAAGGCTGAGTTTCAAAGCTGGGCAGTGTTGACTCTGAAGCTTGTGTATTTAATCACCCTGCCATAGTGCCTTAATAGTCTAAGAATTTTTTTCCACATGGATGACTTCTACCTTAGAAACATGGGGCTTTGCAAACAAGGTGCCCTTTCATTCTGAAACCCCTGCCCCAATTTTTCTTTGCTGCTGGTGAAGTACAGCAGGAGAAAACACACATTTAATCTCTATTAAGACCTTCAGACTTTTTTGGAGAGGAAGTGTAGTCTGACTTGAGAAAGAAAGTATGAAATTTTTAAAGAAAGGCAGTTTTATTGCCTCCAATAACATATGGCAATACAAATGAGTGACTAACAGAGCATTTCCAAGAATTCCTCTTAGCCTTTTAAAATAAATAAATATAGCTCATTTGCATACACACAACTGTATTAAAGATCAGGGCTGATTATTTGAGTTCTGGTTAAAAATACATTAGAATTTTGCAGTCGATATTTTAGAAGGTCAATATAGGTTAAGAACTCATGTTTTGGAACATGCAGCCTTTAAGATCATCCCATCAAATGGACTGCTTTCCTTTTGCTTCTGGATTTGGATTTTGGTTTCTCAGGAGAGCTCTCTGGCAAAACCCACAAACATGTAACTGTTATGTCAAGGCAAAATGTGATGCATACTGGGCAGGCTAGGATTGGATTTTAAATAAAAACAGCTCAAATATCTTGGTGCTTTGCCTCAGCAGAGGTTCCCACACTTACTGGAAGTTTTGTGGAAGTTATAGATTTTCCAGAGATTCTACTACATAGCGTGTCAGGAAAGAGTCTGGGAATTTGCAACATATATAATCTCAAATTTTACTTTGTGTGTTTTTTTCCATAGTAATTTTTTTTCTGCCTATGCAGTTCAAATGCACCACACTTAGAGAAACACTGCCAGTTTATGGGGAGGGAATGCGGAGGTCTCAGACACAACATCAGGGGTTCCAATCTACTCGCCTATTAGATTCACTTGCAGCTTTATCAAAAAACACCAATTCCCCAAGCTCTACACAAAACAAATTATGGCAGAATTTTTAGGAGTGGACCTGGACATCAGCATAAACAAACAAACAAAACAAAACAAAACAAAACAAACACTCCCTGGGTAATTATAACAAGGGGGCCAATGTTGAAAACCACTAAGATAGTCTGGTTTGGAGCAATACAATTAGGGGTATATTTAGCTGAGGTTAAAAAGCGGAATAGTGGAGGACAGGATATGCTGCATGTTTGGGTGGATGAGTATGCGTCTTTTCCAGGTTAGAATAAACTGCAATAAGGAGACCTTAACGTAGGAAACAGGTGCTAGGCTGACTCAGTCCTTCCTAGGCCGTGATTCATTCTATCCCCATCCCGTTGTGCAGGGCCACTGCCCAGGGCCATCTCCATGTGGCCAGCTTCAGGTGCCTTGGGCAAGGCCGGGCCTTGCACAGGGCTTTGTGCTCCCTTCTCTTGGCCCTCTGTCCTGGGCTGCTCTCTCTCTGGCTACTCAAGTCTGGCAGCCATACAAACCCCTGCAGCCCGGTGGTTTCCAAATGATATCCCTTCAGCTTCAGCCCAGAGGCTCTGGCTTTTCTGTTTGTTTTCTTTTTTTCTTTCTTATTTAAGAAGCTCAAGAGAACTTAAAAGCAGACCCTTGAAAGCTAAGCATTTCTAATCACATAAAGGTGTCTCTGCAGGGCCTGAGCTGAAGAGGGTTTGTTTGGGGGCTTTCATCCTTCTGTGTATCCCCTTCCTTCTTCAAACAATCTTTCTGGGCTCTTATCCACCCAGCTTCTTTGCCGGATGCCCACCCCATCATCTCCATGTTTGAGGCCCAGAGGGAAAAAAAGTGGAAGGGGTGGTGGCCGAGGGCCTGAGGGGGAAGGGAGGAAGCCGTCAGCCCCCATTCTGGGCCCAGGGAGACTCTGTGAGAAACCCCCTCTCCATCTGCAGCCCAGCCCGGTGGGAGTCAATTAATTCTGAATAACCTAAACCGACAGAGGTATTTGCATTCACAACCTGACTGATGACCGTATAAAATTGATTTATGAATTAAAGTGCTTCCCCTCCCTTTATCCTGATTCAGGCTGTAATTGATTATATGTGCTGCAGCGAAATTAAATAAAAGAAAATTAAAAAGAAAAGAAAAAGGAAAGTGAAAAAAAGAGAGGCCCTTGCTTGGAGGTCTAGCGTTCTCAGGGCTCCTCGGGATTAGCCGTTCTATTCATCACTTATCATTTTTTATTTAAAAAGTTACTTCTCCCTTTGTCTTCACCCCTACCCCCTCAATATCTGCTATTGCCAGTATTCTCCTCTCCTGCCTCCTCTCACTCACTGATCCTCTGGGGTGTAATGAAACAGTTATCTTCATGTTCTCTGGACAGGGCCAGAGAGAAGCAAAGACGGATATCTCCTAGGTAGCACTGTGCCCTCAAAAATTTTAGAAGTAAGCAAAGGTGTCTTCAATCTCTGCCTCTTCTGCGTTAGTCTCATTCTGTCCCTTTTCTGACTGCTCCCTACTCCACAGGCATACCATCAAAATTTCCTTGCAGGAAATTCTCTCAAATATGTTCTCAGTAAGGAATACATTAATAATAAACTTTATTTTTATTATTTATTTATTTATTTATTTAATTTTTTAGGCGAGGCAACCCTTAGTTGACCTCACAGATTGCAAGGACTTGTCAGCTTACGATCCCTTATTTATTTATTTATTTATTTATTTTATTTTTTACACCTACAGCACCTTGGTCTTCCTAGGTGGTCTCCCATCCAAGAATGAAAAACTTTTTAATGGCCCATTCCTCTCAGCAGAAATTCACAAAAGAATAAAGTCTTTAGATAAAGGAATAAATCTCTCTCTAATTGTAAAATTTCAAGCTCTTACCTAGGGGACAACTGTTTTCTTAGTGGCAGGAGGGTCTCAAATAAGGGAGTAGGGGAACTGAATTCAAATCATCTAGATAGCATGAGAACAGGTTTTGGAAATAGTTAGACCAACACTGAAAATTACTAGTTATGTACCCTTGCGCAAGTCACTTAACCTTTCATGCTTTCATTGACTCCTATTTCAGAGATAAGTGCCTAAACTGAGGTAATGGATGTAAATCCCCTTGAAGTGTGGCTCAGTAAACATGGCAGATACTGCGCAAACATTAGAGCCTACTTCCTTGCTTATGCTGCTTATGAAACAAGGCAGCGCTGACTCGAGTTTTCTGACAGTAGAATAATCAATGGCTTTCTCCCAACTTAAACCCAGTGTTGCTATTTGAACCACGAATGAAGGACTGGTTTTCGTTGCCAAGCCCAATCTTGAGAGCAGACTATCTTTTATATTTCTATATTCTTGAAGATCCTGGCACATAAAATACACGATTAAACCATAGCACTCAATTCGCCCTCACTGCTTCTTCAACTTTTCTCTTCCCTGTTCCACCTCAGGACTTCCAAGATTCATTGATTCCCAGTTCCTGTTACTTCTTTCCTTCCTCAATTGCTGTCTCAAAAAGCCTACTTCCTACTTTCTGTTTTACTGTCTTTGACAGGTGCAGTGTCAACACCTCTCCTCTAAAGTGTTAATGTGCAATTTATGGGTAATCTCATATTAAGTGATGTTGGCCACAGTTCACAGAAAGTTAAACAAAGTTTGGAGAAGTTGTTTGGGCCTGGCCAAAAGATTACTTTGTTGACACCTGGCATGATGCTCGTATTCCTCAATGAGGAGCTCTTCTAGGAACGAATCTCTCAACGAGAGTACAGAGTGAACTCTCAAAGAATCACCACAAGAAAACTGAAAACTAGACCCTCTTCAGGGAATGTTCAAAAGGTGAGTTATATGATGAGAGGGTTTCCAATAGTAGTTTAGTCAGCTCTAAGTGAGGAGCTAACTTAGAGAGGAAGCTTTTAAGGGGTTTGCAACCTTCTTTCTCACCATCTCAGGAGAGCCAAACTGCCACCACCTTGAGGTGGGATCAGGTGTCTTGATATTTCACACATTTCCTCTGCTCCTGGCTGATCCTAGCAATCCCTTTTTTGAAATGCAATAAGGAGGAAAAATGCTTAAGCTGTTTTCAGCCTTTTACTACTTGGGAAAAATGGGGTAACTAGAATAGCTGAGAGTAGGTTGAGAGAAGATTCCAGTTGGGCGAGTACAGAAGCAGCATGGGGTGGGTAGGAAGGAAGTGGCCAAGAGTGGAGCCTGAGGTGACAGACCACCTGTGCAACTTTGCTAGCAGAAGCCCCACACATACGTAATCATAACAAAAAAAAGTATTTTAAGTGTATGTAGAAGACAATTAACATAGAGAGATAGACAATTAACATAGAGAAGGAACCACTGGAAGAAATCTAAAGTGGATAGTTCTAATTCATAAGAACATCTTTTTTAAAAGAAGTGAAACAAGAAACTTGCCTATTTCCTTGAGGATGAAGCATGGTTTAAAAACACAGGTGGAAAGGTGTTAAGGCAGAGGTGAAAGTCTAGTATCTAGCTTGCTGGGGATTGGCTTTATAAGATGAAGGTGTCCTGTCTGTGTCATGTGGCTGAAAATGGCATCTCCAAGTGACTTATAGGACAGAAGTCCAAATTTCCATAGGCCAGAGGATAGGGCCCCTCTGAATCATCTGAGACTGCTTCTCCGCTACAGTAGTGATATCTTAGAGCTCATCTTACCCTGGCTGGGATCAGCCATCATACAATTTAAACATAACCATGACCTTAACTTCTGCCATGTTAAGTTTGGAAGAGGTCCAAGAGCAGTTGTGAGGAATCAGTTATCAGAGCCTTGGAGCTAACCAGTCAACAAGCCAGATGGGGAAGTGTCGGGGTAGAGAATTCTAGGAGGCTTGTTTCTGCTGCTCAACTTCAAAATGAGAAAAACCTGCACACGGATGTTTATAGCGACTTTATTTGTGACTGCTAAAACTTGGAAGCAACCAAGATGTACTTCAGTAGGTGAATGGATAAACAAACTGTGGTACATCTGAACAATAGAATACTATTCAGTGAGAAAAAGAAATGAGCTACCAAGCCATGGAAAGACATGGAAGAACCATAAATGAATATTGCTAAATGAAAGAAGGCAATCTGAGGATACTACATACTGTACAGTTCCACCTATATGACATTTGGGAAAAGGCAAAACTATGGAGTCAGTAAAAATAACAGTAATTGCCAGGGGTTAGAGAGAGACAGGGAGAGAGAGAGAGAGAAAAGGATGAATAAGTGGAGCACAGAAGTTTTTTAGAACAGTGAATCTATTTTTCTTTTTGATACCGTAACTGGGGATGCTTTTCATTATACATTTGTCAAAACCCATAGGCTGTATAACACAAAGAGTGGACCCTAATATAAACTATGAATTTTAGTTAATAAATAGGTATAAACATAGGCTCATTGGTTGTAAGAAATGTACCACACCAATACAGTAGTTAATAATAGGAGAAACTATGGAGGAAAGATGTAAGGAAATGGGGAGGGAGAATGAGTATATGGACTGCCTCAGGACTGCCATGATTCATTCTCGGTACTTTCCAATAATTTTTTTCTGTAACTCTAAACTTCTCTAAAGATAAAGTCAATTAAAAAAGAGAGAGAGAGAAATGAGAGAGCTTTTTTTGGTCATTATTGACTTTTAGCTGCTTGTTAGAAAGATCCTACATAAATGCCAGTTTATTAATCTTAATGACAAACATAAATGATTTCTGGAGACATAAAACAGCTTGCTCATATACAGAAAAAGATATCGCCTGAAACAGTAATACTGCTGGGCCTGAGTGGCTGTCATTGTAACAATGCCATCTCAAGCTCACGACAGTCCACTTGGTATGACTCTGCTCTGACAAAGAGAATCTGATCCTCTTTCAACAGTGTCTTCCTCAGATCTTTCAAAGATAAAGAGAACAAAAAGTTAAAACTCAGACTTATGGCAAAGAGGGCAATCTGCAGAGAATGGAAGGAGAGTTGTTGAAACCACAAAAATGAGATTCTGGAATCACTTTTGTCATAAAGGTTCAATCAAATGTTCCTTGCAAGCCACTCAGCCACAGCAATGCTTTTCTTTGAACATCTTTACCTCTGGTGTTGCATGGGTTTGATTTCCATTCTTAGTGCAGATGTTTTCCTAGACTTTTCTCTACAGACATTACAAAGAATGTCTCTTCTTTTGTTTAGAGAAAACCCAATCATACTTCTCAACTGTAACTTCCAAAATCCTAGACAGTTTTCTTCATATACTCCCACTACCACAGAGGGGCCCAACCTAGACTCCAGCTCTCATCCCTGCTGCTATCTGGGCTCCTATCCTCACCTAAGATGATCTCTCTACAGGCCAGAATCTGGCCCAGTCCAGAACTACTTTTCTCCTACTCTTGCTGTGACACTTTGTCTACTTGGTCCAGTTTCCCAATCAGTTCGATGCTCTTGTACTCAGTAACCACAATGTGGGGAAATATGTCATTGATATATATATATATATATATATATATCACTATATATATATATATATATATATCACTCTCCCTAATTCAGCTCAATAAATTTGTCTGACCCACAAAATAAGGCTTTGTAGAAGCTGCATAGACAAAGAATAGCCTTTTTCCTTGGAACCTAGTTCTGAAGCTAAGATGTGTGTCAGTTAAATGAAAACAGAACAATTCTAAGCCAAGATAATAAACAAGGGTTTGGCGGTAAGGTACTGTCTACATATGTAAGTGCCAAGAGAATCGAAAGGAAGGAATAGATATCTGTGAGAAAGGCTTGTCAGTGAAAACTTTTGGGAATAACTAATGTGTAAGATCTAATAGAAACTTCTTTGGTCTAATGTATGCACTTTCCTTGGTTCAAGAAAGTGAATAAAAAAAAAGCATGGTTTGAATCTTCAGGAAACGATATGATAAAATAGTAAAACTACCCAGAAAAAAAATTCAAGGAAAAAGTAAAGAAAGTAACAGCAAAAAATTTCATCAACTACATATTTTTTTCAGCTGAGTTACTCAGTATATTTTTCCTACTTTATCCGATCATGAAGTTTAAACTCGGTGATTTCAGAACACCTCCTATATTATCCTTTCCTTCTCCCTTTATCTTTCCTTAACTTATGGTGGTGTTGGAAAAGAAATTAATAGGATAAAAATAAAGACAGGAGGAATCAAAGAAATGTTGCCAAACATAACTATTGGAGTCTCAAATGAGAAGCTGTAAATCATGTAGAGTTCAAGGCAGATTTGTAAAAGTTAGAGGAAAGAAAAAGGAAGAAGGACCATATTGACTATGATTTAAAAGATAAGTCACTTTCAACTTTTCAAATGAACAAACCATCAGAAAACCTGATGCCTGGCCGTAATCTCTAAATGCTGAGAAACAACCATGTGCTCAGAACTCTGTTTATGTCATTAATATTTTCTCTTTGGAAAGGAAGATATTAATACCTCATGGAGTATTGTGATTAGGTAATTGATGCATATAAAGCATTTAGAATAGGGGCTGGCACATAATACTACAGTATTGACTTTAATTACTCATGTACGACAAATACACACAGAGGTTAAATAAAAAGCAAACAAAAACCCAGTCACTCTTAACACTTGGTTGGCATGTTATTTTTAAGTAACCATATATTATATTCATTCTTTCTAAAATAAATGATATCTAGGATGGAAATGAGGCAACTTAAAAGAATGTTAGTCTGGGTTTAGTAACATACCCATGTTTTTGTTTAGATGAAGGCATAAACCTTAATAATTACATTCAAGTGATCTTTGATTACCTGGTATTAAAATATCTAAAATAGGCAAATGTTTAACCTATTTAAAAATACTATATTTTTGTGTAATATAAAACCATAGTAATATAAAACTAGAAATCAATTACAAAAGAACTCCAAAAAACCCTGAAAAACACACAAACACATGGAGGCTAAATAACAAACTATTAAACAACAAATGGGTTAACAATGAGATCAAAGAAGAAAACAAAAGATACCTTGAGACAAATGAAAATGAAAACACAATGACCCCAAATCTATGGGACACAGCAAAAGCAGTCCTAAGAGGGAAATTCATAGCAATAACATAGGCCTACCTAAAGAAACAAGAAAAATATCAAACAATCTAACCTTATACCTAAAGGAAGTAGGAAAAGAAAGAAAGAAAGAAAAAAAAAGCCCAAAGTGAGTAGAAGGAAGGAAGTAATAAAGATCAGAGCAGAAATAAATGAAATAGAGTCTAAAAAAAAAAAAAAAAATCCAAAGATCAACAAAAGCAAGAGTTGATTCTTTGAAAAGATAGACAAAATTGATAAAACTTTAATCAGACTCATCAAGAAAAAAAGAGAACTCAAATTAATAAAATCAGATGTGAAAGAGAAGTAACAACTGACACCACAGAAATACAAAGAATTATTAGAAAATACTACAAATAATTCTATGCTAACAAATTGGACAACCTGGAAGGAATGGATAAATTTCTAGAAACATACAATCTTCCATAAATGAATCAAGAAGAAACAGAAAATATGAACAGACCAATTACTACTAACAAAATCTAATCGGTAATCAAAAAACTCCCAACAAACAAAGTCCTGAACAAAATAGTTTCACTGCTAAAGTTTACAAACAGTCAAAGAAATTACACCTATCTTTCTCAAACTATTCCAAAAAATTCAAGAGGAGGGGAGATTCCCAAGCTCATTTTACAAAACCAGCATTATCCCGATTCCAAAACCAGACAAAGACATTACAAAAAAAGAAAATTATAGGCCAATATCTCTAATGAACTTAGATGCAAAAATCCTGAACCAAATATTAGCAAACCTAATTCAGCAATACATCAAAAAGTTCATATACCATGATCAAGTGGGTTTTATTCCTGAGATGCAAGTTTGGTTCAACATCCTCAAATTGATTAATGCTATACATTACATAAACAAAATGAATGATAAAAATCATATGATGATATCAATGCAGAAAAACTGTTTGACAAAATCCAGCATCCATTTATGATAAAAACTCTCAGCAAAGTGGGAATAGAAGAAACACACCTCAATGTAATAAAGGCTATATATGATGAACTCATAGCTGATACTATATTCAACAGGGAAATCTAAAAGCATTTTCTTTAAGATTAAGAACAAGACAAGAATGTCCGCTTTCACCATTTTTACTCAATTCAGTATTAGAAGTCCTATCCTCAGCAATCAGACAAGAATAAAAGACATCAAAATTTGAAAGGAAGAAGTAAAATTGTCATTATTTGCAGATGATATGATATTATATTTACAGAAACCTAAAGATTCCACCAAAAAACTATTAGAACTAATAAATAAATTCAGTAAAGTAGCAGCATACAAAATTAATATTCAGAAATTGGTTGCATTTTTATACACCAATAATAAACTGTCAGAAAGAGAAATTAATAAAACAATCCCATTTACAATTGCATTAAAAAACCCAAAACCTAGAAATAAATTTAACCAAGGAGGTAAAAGACCTGTACTCAGAAAATTATAAGACATCGAAGAAAGAAATTGAAGAAGATACAAATAAATGGAAGGATATACTGTGCTCATGGCTAGAAATAATTAACATCATTAAATGTCCTTACTACTCAAAGCGATCTATAGATTCAATGCAATCTCTGTAAACATACCAATGGCGTTCTTCAAAGAATTGAAACAAATAATCCTAAAATTTATATGGAACCACAAAAGACCCTGAATAGCCACAGCAATCTTGAGAAACAAGAACAAAGTTGGAAGTATTACATTTCCTGATATGAAACCATGTTACAAGGCTATAGTAATCAAAACATCATAATACATAGATCAACAGAACAGAATACAGAACTCAGAAATAAACCCACATCTATATGGTCAATTAATCTATGACAAAGGAGGCAAGAATATACAATTAAGTAAAAATAGTCTATTCAATAAATGATATTAGGAAAACTGGACAGATCATGCAAAAAAGAAAAAAAGAGAAAGAAAGAAATGAAACTAGACCACCTTCTTATACCATAGACAAGAGTAAACTCAAAATGGACTAAAGACTTAAATATAAGACCCAAAACCATAAAATTCGTAGAAGAAAACATGAACAGAAAACTCTCTGACAAAGCTCTTGGTAATTTTTTTCTGATATATCTCCTTGGGCAAGGGAAACAAAAGAAAAAAATAAACAAATGGGACTACATCAAACTAAAAATTTTTTGCATAGCAAAGGAAATCATCAACAAAACAAAAGACAACCTACTGAACGGGAGAAGATATTTGCCAAAGATACATTTGATGAGGGGTTTTTGGATAGTTCCAAAATTTATAAAGAATTCATATAAATAAGACCAAAAACCAAACAATCCAAAAAAAAAAAAAAAATAAAGGCAGTATAACTGAATAGACATTTCTCCAAAGAGGACATACAGATGCCAATAGACATATGAAGATTCTCAACATCACTAATTATCAGAGAATGAAAATTAAACCATAATAAGATATCAATTCATATTGTCAGAATGGCTATCATTAATAAATAAAAAACCAACAAGTGTTGGTGAGGATGTGGGGAAAAGTGAACCCTCGTGTACTGTTGGTGGGATTGCAAATTGGTGCAGCCACTATGCAAAACAGTTTGGAGTTTCCTCAAAAAATTAAAAATAGAACTACCTTATGACCTAGCAATTCCATTTCTGGGTATTTATTTGAAGAAATCAAAAACACTAATTTGAAAAAATACATGCACTTCTATGTCCATTGGAGCATTATTTACAACAGGCAAGATATGGAAGCAAACTAAATGCCCACCAATAGATGACTGGATAAAGAAGTGGTACATGTATACAATGGAACAAAATAAATGAACAAACAAAAAATAAATAAAAAATAAAAACACTATATTTTTTTCTGATAAAGAGTGGCTTAAGGGGATAAATCAACATCATTAAAAATAGAGGCTTGTTCCTTTAAAAGGACCACCTTCCAGCCTTGGAGCCAATGTTTCAGACCTTTGGGAAGAGTAAGTTGACCAGTTCCTTGAGTTTTCCTGGTGGCCCCCACAAGAGTCCTTTTGCCACACCAAAGCTCTCTGCTTGATTTGAATGGATGTCCTCATCATGTGATGGTCCCTGCTGGTCTAGCCACATGCAGGTATGTACAGGGAGAAAAAAGGTTCCCTGCTATACTCCTCCAAGGCTGTGTATTTGGTGGGGAAAAAAGAGCAGCCAGCTTGAGAACTCTGCTATCATTAATCATATTCTGCCATCATGACAATTTGGAGAGGAATGTCCCCATGACTGCCTCATTGAGGTCTGCTTATTTGCTTCCATGAAACCAAAAAGTAGAGACACTCAATCTCTTGGCTGCCTGAATGACGTCTCTTCCTATTCCTTCCAGCTCTCAACATTTGAGACTCTAAGAGATTGTGTTTTTAAGAGCAGCTCTCTGGTCCTCAGTTCTTCATGGTCACCTTAGAGAGAGAGACTCTCCACATCATATTTCAACCCCTAATCTTTTATTTTTATTTATTTATTTTTTAGGCGAGGTAACCCTTGGTTGACCTCACAGATTGCAAGGATCTTGTTAGTTTACAATCCTTTATTTTTATGTCTACAGCACCTGGTCTTCCTAGGTGGTCTCCCATCCAAGTACTAATCAGGCCTGATCCTGCTTAGCTTCCGAGATCAGACCGGATCAGGCTTGTTCAGGGTGGCATGGCTGTAGCCTAATCTTCTTTTAAAAAGACACATTTCAGCTCTCCAAAATGACTTTTCCCTCAAAGTACAGGAACTCTGTTTATCTGATTTTCTAGAGATAGTCCCCAGGAGTCTGCAGGCAGACCTTCCATAACACGATGCTGGACAACAGAGAAACAACCTGGAGAGTAGAGGCAGCACTACTGCATGGAGAAAAGTCATCTCCGCAGAAGGTGTTGAAACATTTGGGATGAAAAGTAGTCTGCTTAGGAATATGTGCTGAAAATTTCTCTCTAATATCAAAAGCCAAAATTAATTTTTGAAGGTTTTTGGTGTGAAAAGCTGAATGTTTATGCAAATATTATATTCGAAATGAAGAACAAATGCAGAAAGGCAAGGCCAATATCACAGAAAAAATAAAAAATAAAAGATAACGCCATAAGTTTGTAGGTACCTAAAAAAAACAATTCGGGTTTTGAAAAGCAACTTGGAATTTCTAAACGTTATTTTTACATTTACAACTTCATGTGATAGTCATAGCAGGGGTAACTGCTTTATTTTTATTTTAAATATCTTTACTATTAAAGACTACATTCTAGAAAGGTAAGAATTTTAAAAATAGAAAGATCTGTAGAAGATAATTTACTGTGGGTCTGCGGTGAATCATTCTTCAAAGTGTGATAATGGTGTATCTTTTCCAATTTCCTACTTGGTTTAAACAGTTTCAGTGTGTAATCATCATTAATAGAAGGAAAAAAAAATAAATATTACCTCTTAAAAAATAAGACTGCTCAATAAATAATACCTGTTGTAAAATTTAAAATGATCTCAGCTCTGAGGATGAAGTTGTAAAAGGTTGGCCACTTTTGATTCTGAAATGGGCCTTTGTAGCTATTTTCTGAACCCCCGGAATAAAGAGGGTTGATTTGCAATGGAATCTCCAGAGCCTCCGGTCATATATTACAATATGTTGTAAATCCAGAGGCTACAATATAGATTTCACAGAGGATCCTAGGTTAATTGAAATTCCATCTGTTTCTTCTCCATGGCAAACTTGGTATCCTGGGATATTAGCTCAGGAAGATATGAGATTTACAAATTTTTATTTTTAGGCTAAAGTAGAAATTTGCCTAAATCTGCTCCTCTCTACTTTCTACCTCCTACCTTCAATTTAAAAAGTTTACAAGACAGCCTTTATTTTCCCCACAGCTGCCCTTGAGGCAACACCCCCCCACCCCTTCTTTCCAGTGCATGCCGGGCAATTCCATGTATTCTTAGACTCCCAATGGCCCCCATTACTGTCAATTAGTTACGGAATGCTACAGGGATTCATGCCTGACAGCTCGGTAAAGGCAGGAGAAATGGGCTCAGTAGGGAGCGAGGGGCCTGATTCTTTTTTGTGCACAAGAAATACCTTTCTCAGCAAGGCTTTTAATGGCCTTTCCTTCTTTCTTTCCCTCTGCCCAAGTGCCATGCCCCCCATGAGCCTAACACACATCATATACACATACACTCCTACACTCACACACCAACGTGCCTGTGTGAATGCCACACAGGACTGTGAGAACTCTCAGAGCAGGAGGCTCTGAAATGTCTTTCTAACCTCTAAAAATTACAGAGCTTTAAAATTTCAATTTAAATCTCTGCTATAATCTGATTCCTAACTTCTCTTCAGAAGGTTTCTTGTTATTAAGTGCCTCTTTTGCCTGTGGCTTATTATTTTCCTTCTGCAACTCTCCTCCGTCTAAAGAAATGCACCCTCTTTGGCCACAGACCCTGGGTAGGGAGCAAGCTGCACTGTGCTGGCTGTGGCTTGGGCAGTCTTTTGTGGTTGGCATCACCTACCATTCCTTGTCTTCTCACTTCTTTCTCTACTTCTTGCTGTCCTCCCTGCTACTTTCCCACAACTCCCCCCTTCTTCCTCCTATCTGTTCCTAGATCATTCTACTTACTCTGGAGACTTGAGGCCAGGAATTTTGCTTTACTCATTTTCATTCTCTCTCCCCGTCCTTACCCATCCCAAATATTTCTCATAACAGGACAAAGAGACTTTGTTTTGTTCACCAACATGTCTGCACTTCATAGAACAACACGCGGCACCAGCAGGAGCTCGATGATGTCTGTTGAAAATAAATGCATGAGTAAAGAAACATTAAGGCCATTGTTGGTTCTTAGGGTTAAAGAGAACCCAGCATCACACTAAAATAGTTTGCCTCTTTCTGGTCTGACTTCTTTGTTCTTTTATTTCACTATCAGTCTTTTCTTTACCATTCGAAATAAAGGTATACTTAGGAAAAGCCTAATAGAAAAATAACAGATCCCCTCACAAATAACAAATACAATGCATAAAGTGATTACAAACCCAGATGGGTTTGAGAAAGATGACAGAGTAAAGACAGTGGAAGATGGCATACTAGCGGAAGACACTCCCTGGGGAAATTCATGCTTGGGTTATACATAGTTGCAGTCCCTTCTTCTCCTGAAGCCCAGCCTCATGCAGGGCATTGAGAGGAGTCACCCACAGGCAGTAGCAGGAGACACTCCCAGTTTGTCTAATCCAGAAATCGTGCAGAAAGGCAGAGAGGGATGGTCCAACTATATGTGTGTGTGTGTATATATATATATACACACACACACATATATATATATTGCTTTAAACAGTGGAGTTTCATCAAGAAGAAAGAAATTAGCCATTATATGATTAATGAGGTCACTTGGAAGAGAACACAACTAGCGCTCTACCTTGCTTCTTTCTTACCTGCTAAAGAAAAGGCAAAAAAAAGAAGAGGTATGGTATGTACAGTTCCATTGGCAGCAAATAAATAAGATTCTGTCTGGAAAGAAGTATAACAGAATATCCACACTTGCACATAGTTATTCCTACTTAACATATTTGCTCTCATAAGCACACAGGCTTGGGACTCAATTTCCAGAGGGAATTTGTATTTATAAGTCCATGAAAGAGAACAGCTTTGTTCTCTTTGGGACAAGTCCAGTTAGTGGTTCTAGATCAAAAGGACCGGACAATCTAGTTAGAAAGATAACGTAACAAAAATTAAGCAATAATTTAAAATATAAACTATAATTTTACATAATTCCACAAATTGCCAGGGGTTTATGGGCATTAAAGGGAGTTTTGGGACAAAGAGATTAATTTAGATTGAAATCATCACGGAAAGTTTTCTGAAAGGTAGGATTTGAATTGGAATTTGAAGGAAGGTTAGGCCAGGAGAGATGGGAATAAGAGGGATGAATGCATCAGGAAGGACAAAGCAATTGTGTGGATACAAGAGAATATAAAATATTTGAGAGCTTATGAGCAGACCAGTTACAGAGGGAATGACAAAGTTGGAATCAAATTAAAAAAAGTCTTGATTATTAGGCTAAGAATGTTTGACTTGATTCTGTAAATAATGATGATGATGATAATAATAATAATAATGATGATGATGATGATGATGAACAATAGGGTGTTTTGAGTAGAAGAGTACATTTTAACAAAAGTTTTTAAATAGAATTATTTCAATAGACCAAGTGTGAGGGATAAGGGCCAAAGTTAGGATGGTGGCAAAGTAATATGGGAAATAGAAGGTTGATCTAAAGGAATCATAGACTTTAATGGCTGAAAGGGTATTATAGTTAATGGATAGGCAGTGATTTTGAGGCTTGAAGTTTGTGGAACAGAATAAACAGTTTGTGGGGAGAGGATAAGTTTAATTTGAGATATTTAAAATTTTAAGTGATAGTAGGAGAGACAAATGGAAAAATCCAATAGACAATTGTGAGTGTGGTGGTATGACCTTGCTGAGAGATGGTCACAACTGAAGTCTTGGGGGTGAAGACATCTCCAAGGAAAAATGTGCAGAGACTGAGTTTTGGGAAATGCCCGTATGTGTGGCCTGGATGGAGAAGTAGTGGTAGGGAGAAGAAACAGAGGCACACGGAGTATTAAAGAAGTGAAAGCAAGAGGGAGTGTCAGGACAGAGGCAGTGGCCATAGTATCAAACACTGCAGAGAAACCAAGAGATCAGATCAAGGAAAGGCTTCAAGGCCACTGGGTGCCTTTCTCAGTGTGAACGCCACAGAGTGGAAGGGCAGAAACCAGGTGGCAAGAGATTAAGGAGTGAGCAGGTTATAGCAAAATTAGAATTTACAATGGATTTCCCTTTAGATAAAAGGAAAAATAGGATGGAAAATGGAGTAGAAAGTAAGAGAAAGTGCTTTTGCTATTTTTTAATTTATTAAAGCAGTGACATAGATTTCTTTGCTCACTGATTAAGGGGAAGAATTAAAGGGGAGGGAAAAATTTAGGGTATCTAAATATCGTAGAGGGACAGGAATTTGAGGTGGTAAAATCCTAAAGGAGATAGGCCCTCTGGTAAAAGAGTGAGCCCTGTAAATGGCAAAAAAAAAAAAAGCCTCCTCCAAAAAACCGAAACCCAAATCTGAACCCGAAACCAAAACCAAAAACAAACCCAAACAATTCGAAAGAACCCTGCCTCCACATATCTAGAAGAAGAGGGAGGCAAAGATGGAGTATTTAGGCTCCTGGGGGTGCGGGGTTCCCATCACCTTGACAAAGTGGCATGTGAGGCTGTTTTCAAACTGTGGGTCTGGAGATAAAGTGGAAGAATGGAGAATGTTTGGACTGGCCAATTGTATTAGGAAATTGGCGAAAGGTGAATAGAAAACATTGCTAAACAACAGTTGGGATGAATATGAATTTGCCAAGTTAGCACATACACCTAAGGACAGTAGACAGTGGACATGACTCGAGGAACTGTTGTGTTGACAACAGATCGGGGAAAATGAAGCAGCAGAATGCAAGGTGTTGATGAAGGCATCACGGAAGTGGCTGGCCATCTAGTATACATGGGGTTAATACACCTCAGCTGGGGTAAAATATCCCAGAGACTATACCATATCAACAAAAGGAAGATGATCAAGAATGGTGAACAAGACAACTGAGAGACTATTTAAAAGTCACTTGTTGGGAGTCATCCAAAGGATGAGAACTTATGGAGCATCCTATGCTCAGCATTGGGCTGGACATGTTGGGGATACAGAAGTATGAGGCAGTGTTCCTGCCCTCAAGGAGCTTTCGTGTAGTTAGAGAGAAGAGATAAGCACATCTAAACCCCGGGAGTACATTTACATTGTGCAGTAGAGATAGGCCTCTAAATACTGTGAAGAAGAGTTGGTTGGAGCGGAGGCTGTTGAGAAGTAGCCAAGGTGGCAAAATGAGAGTCATTCCCTCTGCTACCTTCTTCACATCCTCCCTAATATTCACACTCAAGCCACAGAGCTGCACCTTCAAGACATTGGAAATAGAGCCAAGGAAAGGGTCAGTGTGATTTTCTTATCACGTGAGAAAGAACCATCTCCTTGCTTAGAGAAAGATTTAAAAGCAATACTCTTCTTCTTTCTATGTCTGGCGTGAGGTACTTTGCTTAGCAGAGCAAACTTTATTAAGAAGAGGAAACAAGATTTGTGAGAGGTAAAGAGAAGTCTGGAGTTCTTTAAAAAATTCCTTATTTATTTTCCCCCAGTTTTATCGAGATATAATTGACATATAACTGTATTAGTTTAAGGTATACAACATAATGATTTGATATATATATATATATATATATATATATATATATATATATATATATACTGCAAAAAAAATATATATATATATGCTGCAAAATGATAACCATAGTAAGATTAGCTAACATCCATCACCTCGCATAGTTATAATTTTTTTCCCTCTGTGATGAGCATTTCTAAGATCTACTCTCTTAGCAACTTTCAAATATACAATATGGTATTGTTAACCATAGTCACCATGAAGTTGTTGATGAGAAGGCAGCAGCCACTGAGCATGGGCAGACCATGGAAGCATTCCTATGTGCGCCTTCTCCTCATTCCTATCCCTTGGGATATCTCCCACTTCAAAGAATGCTACTCAGATCATTCAGGCCTGGAGAGGAATTCTGGCTTTGCAACTTACCAGCTGTGTGACCTTGGGCAAGTCTCTTAGGACAACTGAGTCTTATTTTCATTTCCAATGGGGTAATAATTCTTGTAGAAAAAATGCATGGCACTAAGTAATTGATTGATATTGTCATTTTTAATTACTGTCATCTTCTCCTCATCTCCATTTCTTGGTATTGAATACAACAATTTCCTCCCTCCCATTTCCTTTATTCAGTCATACTGAATAGCAGAGAGCCGTCCCTTGGTCAGGTGGATCTGGCTTAAGCAATCAACCATTTGCATGGCAATGGACTAGTGACTGTAATTTGACTAATGTCTTTCTGATCCAATACACCCATGCACACACACACACACACACACACACAGCATAATTCCTTGGAACTTAGAGCTACTGAGTCAGAATCTTGGAGAGGTGAGTCCTGGATTCTGTATTTTTAAAAGCCTCCACCCCTGATTTAGAACATTGTACCTGTTCAGACTCATGTATACTATGAGAATAAACAAAAATATTGTTTGGAAAATTAGATGAATTATTATCTATCAGGGTATCCTCAGAGACTGTAGCTGCCTCAGTGATAGACATAGGAACAAATTTGAAAGGAATTTGTCCATTTGGGGGCTTAATATTTCACAGAAGTCCACCATGAAAACCAATTTTTTTTATTTGTTATTTTACACACTAAAACAGTTAGTCTAGAGTTTGGGCTTGGGTTAATTAAAAAAAATTTTTTCTTTTTTGCCTTTTTGGGTTGAAAATAATTATCACTCCATCACAAATCTCTACTTTACCTGTCATGTGATTCATGTCTTTCTGAAGAGTCAAGGATGGAAGAATCCACTGAAGGAAGAGAGGAGGGGTGAATAACAGAGGAGGGAGGGATTAGAGGCCTGAGTGTAGGGTGTAGTGGGAGAAGAGAGACAGAGAGGAGTGGTGGGAAGTGGTTGTGAACTAAATGTTCCATACACGCATTTTGGGCAGGTGGATGTAGAATTCAGCAAATCTGCTCTGAAGAAATAACTTTTCAGACATTTCTAATGCTTTGCTCTGGGTGTCTATACTAGGGTGTGTGTGTGTGTGTGTGTGTGTGTGTGTGCGGTGTGTGTGTGTGTGTGTGATAGGGGGTAGGGTGAAGGTCCAGAGCTGAAATGGCAAAAAGCTCCCCTCTATTGGCCACACTCTGAATGGCTTGAGATAAAGAGAACCACATGGATCATTGTCAGCAAGAGAGCCTGTAGCTGGCCCCTTTCCCCACATTGTGCTATTCTCCTTCCCCCCAACCCTCCCACCCTGTTCCCCGTCCCCCACCACTCAACTCCCAATTCACCTCTCCTCCCCACCCTCAAACAGCCCGCTAAAGACCCTCTTTTCAAGCTCCTACTGCCTAGGCCCCTTCAACACAGCCCAAGACCTCCATTCAGAGTCACTGGTTTGGGTAAAATCCCTTATTCACCCTCTACCCACCTCCCTGCCCCATCAGCTGAGCCTCAGTTCAGACCTCACAAAACAAAACAAAACCAGCCCATAGAATTGATGGTTGCTGCTGGAGGACCCCCCTCCATTCTTTCCCCCAGGGGCTCCTGCCAGGCAGCTTTTATTCTCCATGGTTCCCTCCCTCCCTGCCCCCAACTCCTGCTGGATTTCTGTAGTTAACAAGTGCACACTGTTATTATTGTGCCCCCTATCATATTTATTCCCTTTCAGGGCTGATCTGCACTTTTGTCAGAGGCAACCGATGCATCTTTTGACATTTTAGCCTTTCTGTCTGCTGGGGAGTGATGACAGTGGTAGCAGCAGGGGCAACCCAGGCTTCTGAGATGGAGCAAGCAATGCAGAAATGAGGAAGATGAGAACAAAACCTCAAAACAAGGGAGACTGGAGAGGAAAGAGAAAACATTGTAACTTGTTAGTGACCCAATGCCAAAGAGGCAAGGGGAGGAGGATGCTAATGAGTTTGATGACAGTTTGCATTTAAAAGTTTTATTTCCCCCAGCAAGGCAGCAAGGTGGCTAACTTTGTTATAACATTCAGAAAACTTTCATTTTCACAAGTTATCTAAATTTTAGGGAAATCAGAAGGAAACAGAAGCAGAAAGAGTGAAACCCAGGGAGATTCAGAAAGATATATCAACAAAGAGAGGGAGAAAGAAAGAAAAACTAAATTTTTGGTGTTCTTAATGTAACACAGGTGAAAGTGGCTAATAGATTTGGCAAAGGTCTCTTGTGCCTTTTAAAAATATAAATCTTAGGAAATGTGACCACAACCCCAAAACTGTAGTGATTAGTAAACTTCCCAGATTCTTTGATTTTTATTTCCATTAAGACTTGTGTGTTCATAGAAGTAATGTCTGAAAATGTTGTTCCAATTAATAAGTGCAGAGTGCTGAAATATCAATGGAGAGGAACTTGAAAAAAACACAACAAATGAATTTTCTCTTGACCTCTCACTGGCATTTTCATTCTAATTGTACATATGAGAAAAGGAAGTTGAGCAGCACTGTGGCCTGCACAAAGCCGGAAGTAGAAAAATGGATCACGAACATCTGACTGCCAGCTCCTGGAAGAAACATGGTCTTCATCTTTCACTGTCTTATTTCTAGTAAGGAATGCATTTATACCGATGAGGGGATCTGAACGACAAAATTCCAACATACTCCTTTAGGAGAAGAGCTTGCGTCTAGAGAATATTAAGGGAAGAGATTAGCCTGTGGGATTAGTCAGTCATCTCCAGACTTGGTTTTCTTTCCTTATATTACAAAAAGGAATCTCATGAAAAGGCTATGTAGGGGGAGATGCTCCAAGTCTTTTCTGATGTTGTTCTTTCACTTTTCTGAATAATATGTTTTGTTGGTTTGTTTGTTTTTTAAAACCTCATACTTCCAAATTGCTCAAAGCATTTACAAACATTCATCAAGCCTCAGGACAGTTGTAGGTGGCATATATTATTACCCTCAGCATTCAGATAGACTAACAGGTTTAGAGAAATTAAATCTCTAGTACAGGTTTACTCAGAAACTCCATGGTAGAATGAGGTCCAGAATTCATCATTCCTAGGCCAAAATCCACCTACTTTTCTGTAAGATCGATGTCATCCAACATGTCCTTCAACAATATTTCCAACAGCTTATTCTTATTTTTCTGCCCAAGCTTTCCCTGTCTCGCTCTTGTGCAAACTTAAAATGGTGCCCATTACACCTTTTACAGTCTCTCTTGAGGTATGAAATCTAACATTCTCACAGGTTTTACTTCAGAATAAAACCTTCAACCTTTACTTTATTCTCCCACCATACAATTCTACTCACAGTAGGTTTGATGCACTTGTATTTGCAGACAGAAGCAGGATACCTGCCCCAATTTCCCTTTCTCAGGAGCATAGGTACCTCAACTGGTATTAGCACAAAAAATACTGCTCTGTGATATTTGTATAGTGCTTTATAGTTTCATATAGTCTTTCAACTGAACTTAACTACAGCCCTAAGAGTTTTACAGATGAGGAAACTGAGTCAGACATAAAGAGGTTATGTGTCTAAAGTCACAAAGCTAGGAAGTTGTGTGTGGGTGGGGAGGAGGGAAGAAGGGAGTTGGTAGGAAGAAGACAAGAATCCAGGTCTTCTAGGGCTCAGGTACAGAAAGTTTTAAACTAGTGCCAGAGAGAATGGATGGAAAATGAATTTTCTGTTTATAGTGATGAAATGAAATCACATTGGCAATACAGTCTCTGAAAATAATTCAGCCTCAGAGAAAGTTTTAGGTTTGATAGGGTAAAGAATTTCTCAAGTTTTACTAAGGAACCTAGAACCACTGCTTAAAAATTAGGAAGATTGCTATAAATCTTTTATAAGGTAAGTTATAATCTGTTTTGATGCATGGGCTTGAGATTTGGGTAACATTGAATGTTCTGCCACCTGGGGGCATAATTTATTCAGGTTAACAAGTTTGGGGGGCAGAAATATCACCCATTTTTAAAAAGGAATGTGTTGGGAGAAGTGTTCTGAAATATTAATTAGGTCAGGTGGTCAATACTGTTGTTCAAATCACCTATATCTTTACTAATTTTTTGTCTAGTTCTGTCAATTGCTGAATAAAAGAGTATTAAAATTTCCAGCATTACTGTGGATTTACCTATTTCTCCCTTTAATTCCATCCATTTTTGCTTTGTGTATTTTGAAGCTCTGTTGTAAGGTGCATACTCACTCATTTATTATTTTATGTCTTCCTGATGAATAGATTCTTTTATCATTATGAAATGTGCCTCTTTATCTCTGGAAACTCTTTGTCTTCAAGTCTATTTATCTGATATTAATATAGTCGTTTATTACATTTACTAATTGTGTGATTTATCTTTTCTATCCAGTTACTTTCAACCTATATCATCCATTCAGAATCAAATGCATCTAAATCCCTCCTTATATAAGAGGCTTTTGTGAATTTTTTTTTAGTTCGAATAAGATATTGAGAGTATGGTCATCTCTGGATGAATCAATAAAAGGAACTTTCTGAATCTAAAATGTTAAAATCAGGTGCAGATGGTCCAGTTGACAGAAGTGGCTGATTCTCTTGACACATGTTAAAACCTCATTACCTGAGCTTTCCATTTATTTTCCTCTCTTCTCATTCAGACTTCCTCCAAGTCTTCTCACACTTCCTATTGCCATCTTTTTCTCTTCCTCTCCAGAAATTAAACACTAGTCCATGATCTTGTCACCTTTATCCCTGATCATCAAGTTTTCTTCACTTGAATATCCCTGCCTCTCATCTCTCCAATCAAAAGACTCAAGCAGGGACTCTCGCTGAGTTCTTTCTTCTCTAGGACTCTCCTCAATTCTCCTTTTGTTTCCTTTTTAACCCTTTGGTTTAGTAACCTTTCTTATATGCCTCTTGATATAACTCACATTTATTCATGCTCCTTTTTCCTTCTTCAAATCTCTCCATAGAACTCCCTTATTTTGGTCTCCCAGTTTCTCCCTCCTTTCTAGCCACATCAACTCAACTAGATGTCTCACTGTTTATTCAGTGTTTTGTTTACATCTAAATCAGACAGTCAACGCCTTGAGGCTGAGGTTTCATTCTTAGAGTTCCATGTTTTGCAAAATGCCATCTGCACTTACCACACTCTATAAATAATAAATAATCAGATCAAAAAAATCAGTAAACTGGTGTCAGATCACTGATTAGTATAAGTACGCCACAGACTGGAAAGAGTTGCTGCTGCTGCTGCTGCTGACACAAAACCTTTTTCTCCAAGGAAAACAGAGTAATGAAAAAAACATTGGAAAATATATTTGGCCACACTTAAATTTGGACGAGGTAGAGGATAAACTGACTGTGGAGGGGAAGGCTTCCAGGGCTCCTTCTCACCCTCTGTCCTCTTAAAGGAACTTTCATGTGGACCGAGAGCTCTCTCTAGGTCTTAATCTTTCTCTGTACCCAGCCCCTGGCACAGTGCCTGACATGAAGAAGCCATAGAATAGATATATTCTTGAATTGTTGACCTGAATCTAAAGAATTAGGGGGACATTTACCTCATTCCAGTGCCTAGCTACTTATTGAGACAAACCTCACTTTTGACTAATTCATAGACATATCCAATTGCTACAGGAACTGGATTACTATATTAAACTATATTTGGTATTTACAATTTGATGTTCAAAACATAGAGAATTATGTGCAATAGGCTTTGGTTGAGAAGGCAGATGGATACATGTGTTTTGTGTGTGTGTGTGTGTGTGTGTGTGTGTGTGTGTGTGTGTATACACACCACATAACGATGTTTCAGTCAAGGATAGACCGCATATATGACGGTGGTTCCATAAAATTATAATGGAGCTGAAAAATCTCTATCCCTAGTGACAATGTAACCATAGTAATGTCATAGCACGACACATTGCTCATGTGTTTGTGGTACTGCTGTTGTAAAAAAACTGCACTGCCAGTTGTATGAAAGTACAGCACATACAACTACAGTAGTAGGCTATTCCATCTAGGTTTGGTAAGTGTGTGCTATGATGTTTGTACAAGGATGAAATCACCTAACGACACATTTCTCAGAATATATCTCTATCGTTAAGTGGCGTGTGATTGTGTGTGTGCATAATTTTCATTTGCTATATATAAAAATGTATATAAAAATGAATATATATGTATATGAAATATATATGAAAATGAACATGTCTATATCTATAATTTCAAAATAATTCAATGAAAATATTTGATCCCTAAAGGAATATATCCTCAGCTATATATCTTCTCATATGAAGCATGACTTTGGAGCTCTGCAACTGCTAAGATGTGGTGTTTGGATGCTCTAGGCACTGATCTCAATACTCACATCCAACGAAGCTGAGAATGAACATTCAGCACACATTTCCTGAGCAAGTGCCTTCTATGAAACAGCTTCTTCATGAGGAAGATGTGGTTCCAGCCCTGTAGGGGGAATACAGCAGGGCCCTCAAGCCCTGCACAGTATGGAAAATTCTTATGAGTTAAGTTTACTTTGGGTGAAGTAGCTTTACTTTGGAGGCGAGGTTGAGGATGATACAAACATGACATTATAGTCAAGGTATCTTGCCTGTATCTTCTCAGTTTCAAATAGAGAAGGCTCCCCTCTTATCTGGGACAGACTTGCCACTGACTGGGCTAATAGGCAAAGACCTTGAGGGCAGAGACAGGGCAGAAGAAAAAGAGAAGACTGAGAAAATAGAGAGATGTGGGAGAGAGGAGGCACAGACAAACTGAGGTGTGTTTGTAGTGTAGGGTTGGTCCAGTACAAATAGTGTGGACACAAGGCCTATGCTATGGGGCCCAGTGTTTGTGGAGATTTGTGCTCCCTTTCTTGGCCTGGGTGGGGTTTTGTAGCACCATGCAATAATTAGCTAGACAAGAAGGATGTAGTTATAAAAACGGTGTCTAATTAGGATAGTTTCAAGACCCTGGCGTGCTGGGGGATAAGCCTCTTGTTAGGAAGCCTAGGAACATGATGTACAATATACATTTTTAGCTGTGTGAAGAAGATTCCTAAAGAGTACTTAGCTGTCACTTAATTTAAGGGTTCTGGATCTGTGAACTGGCTCAAGTCTAGGAATTGGTTAAAGGACCACAAGCCTCTATTGTGGTGATTCAAGTCAGACTTCTGTTGAGCAAACCTAGGGCTTTTCTGCTTTTATAAATAAAATATGACTTTAGTAGACTATCTATGCAGTTCTAGGGACACCAAGATTAACTAGCCAGTGCCAGTGATCTCTGAGATTTAAACTACTCTGTTTATTGTTTATGGCTCTGTCGCCCAGTTTGGTAACCATATTCACCTCGCTTTTAGTGATTGTTTGCCACTCAGCCCCTGCCATCCCTGGATCCCATCAGCCCCACTGAATTTAGGGGGACCGGTCAGATGTCAACATAGGGCAGATCAAGGATGGAGCTTCCTTTGTGAATATATTTCTTAGAAACTTGGTAAAAGGACTGTCTTCTGGACTCTCTTGCAGGACATAGTTGGAAAAGGCAGATCTCACAAGGTAAATCCACTCTAGCATTCAGCTTTCATTAAGCCTTTGAATACCTTCCTCTGTGGTGGTCTATCTAAAACTTTTTGGTTTCAGACTCCTTGGCATTCTTAGAAATTATTGAGAACTAAAAATTGTTTTTGTTTATTAGCTTCATATCTATCATTGCTTATCATATTAAAATTAAAACTTTGATACTACACCACTACTTGATAAGTAGTACTTTCTTAAAGGTTAATTACAATATGAAATTTAAATTACATCAATGAAAATGTTTTTGCTCTGTTAAAATCACTGGTCAGTCTTGAACTTTGGATCTTTCATGATGCTATAATGTCATGCATTGGTCATTTGCAAACTATTGGTTTACTGAGTTACACAGATCTTCCAAATGTTGACACACTTTATTCAACAATATTAAAAACCACATTTGCTAAAATCAGAAATTGAAAAGCTTTCATATGGCGGTCTCCTCTACCGACTATCAGCCCATCATAGGTTGGCAGGCCCTCTCTGGCAAGCTCTCCACTTACACATAGATTCTCTGTAAACTTGAGTTCTATATGAAGGTGGCTTAGGAAAGCTAAATCTACAAGTCTTTCTCTGTTCGACTATACTGTACCCCTGGGTTTACATTAAAGTAACACATCCCACATCGATCAAGGACAGCATAAGAAGTAAGCTGCCAGCTGAGGAACCAGAATAGACTCCTCTCTTTGGAATTCGCTTGACACCATTTGGGTGCTTCTAAAGAAACTCTGGCATTTGAGCTCATGGTCTGTGTACATATGTGCATGAGAGTGACAGAGTGAGCATGAGAGAGTGAGAATATGAGTTCCCTGAAACCAGAAGTGTGCTGGTCATTTGAATCTGTAAGAAAAGAAAAAAGGCCCTAGTCTGTAGTGTTTGTTGATTTCTGTGGTGTAAATACTTCCACCATGGCTAATCTGAAGCTACCAATGATTTAATGAACTGTTCAGAAAGTTTCTGAATATCTAAAAAGTGACCTTGCTAGCCTGTATAAGCTGAGTGCAGCATTCAGCTGCCTGGAACCTTCATATATCTACCTTTGTTTCTTCTTCACTTATCTATTTGTTTCTTCTCACAACTATTCAACCAGAAAGAGTGGGCTTTCTTTTCTTTCCAGTATATCACATATTCTATCACGGAGTGGTAAGCCTCTCTGCTAGAGGAATCATATAACATCATCCAAATCAAGACTTTTTTGAGAGTGAAAGAGAGTACTCTCAATTCGACAGGACCACAGGAATAAACCAGGCTTATTCCCCCCAAAACGGAATATATGGTTACCATACTCATGACCTAGTCTTCATAATCGGAATTGTATCTTCCATAAAATATGGGAGATACACGATGATCTAAGTTCTCCATACTTCTTTCTCAAAGTGATTTAGGAAGTCTTCTTTCATATCTATGTCTGGTTTTTAACCCTGTCATCTGGTTAAATAAGGCTCTAATGTGAAGGACTATAAGAAAACATTTACTTATTTAATATTTTCTTACCTTTCTCTGCCAATAAATATAAATATCCTTATAGGTCATGGAAAGGAAAGTCCTGTTTTTGAAGTCGGACTGGGCTATACATTCAGGTCTTGCCATCAAACAATATGTGATCTTGAGTAAGTTTCTTAATTTCTCAGTCTCAGTTTCATAGTCAATGAATCAGGGGACAGGCTGAACTGACATTTAATGGTGAAATTTAATGGTGTCTTCTTGGTTCACCTGAGACTATCCTGATTTAAAATGCTGCATTCCAAGAACTCTCTCAGTCCTGGGCAAACTGGGATGGTAGGTCACTTTAAAACTCAGCAGAACTGTATGAAGCTCACATGTCATGTAATGGTGCATCTCATCTAGATGGAGCTGCTGTCCTCAGGGTAGGGTGAGTGAGAGGTTAGAAAACAACTACCTAGTAAATGTTTTCAGTTTTTCTTTGTTCTGTGTCCCTACACTTTTACTTTATTCCCAACTAGGCAGAGTCACCATCTGTTCAGTTGGACATATCGATGAATAATGAGTTGGTCTTTTAAGTCATCTCAGTAATACAATTATTAGAATGCTAAAGATTGATCTGATATAATATTTCTTCTCACAGACTAGCCCCCAAAATGACCCTTTAAAGAAAACCTCTGTAATCCTCTTGCCAAGGAAAGTCAATGTTGCCAAAGGTAGACTTGATTTTCCTGTCACTTCATTTGGAATGGTCAGTGCAACCAAAGAGGCAGAGGATCAATCAAACTATATGTTCCATCCAGCCTTCTGGAGACCAGCACGGAACTGTTCTTACATAAAGGCATTATTTAGACTGACTTAATAAGTTAATACCTCTTCTTAAAATGTAACGTGAGTTTAATGCTGACGACAGGGGTTGGATGGCAAGTACAGAAGCAAATCTTCTATTTCCTGAGAAAATTCATCTGGTATCATCACAGCACAAGTTTCTCTCCCCAAATCTGAAAGGCGCAATCCTGAAAGGTAGGAAATAGCTCAAGAAGGGCCTGTTTGGTTTCAGGGACTCATTCCAACTCTGACACCTCTGCCACAGCTGCCCCATTATGCCAGGCAGAATAAATGACTCTTGTAGAGGCAAGGCTTGGGATGACATCAACCTTTTTCCATCTGGAAAGAATTGAAATTGCCATCATATTTGGTAGTTTCCTAGGGAGTAAAGGTTGTGATTTAAGAAATTATGACTTGGAACTCAATTTAGGACAAAAGATGCCTTTTTCCAGTTATACCAGATGGTACAAACACAGCACCTTCATTATCAGCTCTTCAACCACACATCCCTTTTCTACATTGACAGGCCCTTTGAAATTGGAATTAATAAACTGAATTCTTCTTTAAACAATACAAGGTGCTAGCTGTATTGAGGAGGGACTAATGAGCTTCAGTTCTTCCTTTAAACTACCTTGCCTCTCCCTATTTGTGAGCGAGTCATATTGGAGATACGACGGTAGGAAGAACAAGGATTAGGAACCATCACAGTACCTGGCACACAGCTGGGTAAATGGATGAGACCTGGTTTCTGGCCCTGGCTGTGTTGTTAACTAGATAAATGACCTTGGTATCGTTTTACCTCTTTGGTTCTATTTCCACAACTCTAAGTGAAGAGTTGGGTTGGGTTGGGTAATCTTCAAGGCCGCTCCCACTTCTAAAAGCCAATGAATGGTATGCTTCAGCAGTTTTTCTATTTTCTCCTTTTCTTTGTTTATCTTTCTTTCTGCTCTCTTGAGAGACTGAGTAGGCTGATGGGTAGGCTGATAGAATGGTCCTGGTTAGAGATAAGTTAGGGATAGTAATTAAGATTGGCTAGGAAAGAACAAAGATGTTTCTTTCTTCCCCTTTGCTCAAGTCCTGTTTTCAACAGAAGCCTCCTCATGACACCAGACGGCTTTGCTTTCTTCAGCAAAGATGGATACTGGCTTTACAAGAGCTTCTTCATCCCTTTTCATGTCAATCCTTATATTTCTTCTAACTCTAAGTCTATCATCTCCAGCCTTAAGATGGTAGCTGGCAGTCATGTCCTGGTAAAATGGCTTTCTAAAAACAAAGTCCTAATTTGTAGTATTAATCTGTTTTCATGGTGTAGTTATTACCTTTGTGGCTTATTTCAAGTTAAAAATGGTTTAACAACTTGCTTGAGAATTTCTTGAATATTTAACACTCTGTTCGCGTGGGCCAGTGTGAGCCAATTCTAACACACCACTGGCCTGCATAGATTATAAGTAGGAAACAGACCTACTTTCTTCATCAGTCCATGGTGTCAACACAGCATGCAGTAGGAACCCAAATGAAGCTCTTGATGAGCCTCTTCATGCCTTGATTAGGACAATCTTTCTTATCTTCTGCTATAGACCAAAGGTTTGCATCTTCCCCAAATTCATATGTTAAAGCCTAATCCCAAATGTGATAGTAGTTGTTGGTGGGGCCTTTGTAAGGTGTTTAGGTCATAGGGGTGGAGCCCTCATATTAGGATTAGTGCCTTTTTGAAAGAGGCCCCTCTTGCCATGTGAGGATACGGTGAGAAGATAGCCATCTGTGAACTGAGAAGGAAGGGATCCTCACCAGACACTAGATCTTCTATTGCCTTGATCTTGATCTCCAATTCATCCAGAACTTGGGAAATAAATTTATGTTGTTTATAAGCCACCCACTTTGTGGTATTCTGTTATAGCAGCTTGAATGAACTAAGGCATCTTCATAACAATATTTCTTATTAACTTTTTTCAGGTTACAAATTAATCCGGTCTGTTTTCATTTCGGTTTCTTTCCTCTCCTGGTACTTTGATTTTTAATGCATACATATACACCCATGAAAACAAAATCAGCTTTAAGCTTCTGTTTGTATCTTAGAAAAGAGAAGATTCTCTTAGAGCTTAGCTTTAAGCAGCATGAACTCCATCTCACATGGGAGTTCTCATGTGTTCCATGTCAGTCTGCGATTTACTCAAGGCTTCTTTCTCAAAATGCTATCCATGGTGATCTCTGAGAATTGCCCATCAGGCCAGAGGAAGATTTTAGAAACTGACCTATTACTAGCAAATCAGATATTAACTACACAAAGCTTTAATAAATTAAAGAAGCTCCATCTGTTAGACTCTTTCTCTTTTCAGTTCTTCTTTTGTTTAACTTTTGTCCTAACTTCGCTGTGCAAACTTGCTTTGCAGGGCTGTGCCAGTTGTGGCTCTGGGACAAAGTATTCCTTTTCCAGGCAGAGATATTTTATCCAGAGCTGCCCTTGACTTTTCTTTCAGCCATAATACAAGCATGAAAATACTATGAAAATGAACAGTACAAATAAGGTTTTATGGCTTTCTCCAGCAACGCAGGAAGTCAGGAAAGGCAATAACAGAATTCAATCATTCATCTTCCTTTGCTATTAACTTGATTTCAATTTCTCTTCCAGAATAAATATTTGACAAATTTCTTCATTAGTGTGGAGTTGGAGAAAGTGCAATAACTTTGGCTCAGGTGGGTTAACACTGTTCTATCCTGGCAGCTCTGCTTGTGGATTTAGTGTTAGGTTTACAATTTCTATTAGGCTATATAGCAAGACTAAATAAAGAAGGCAATGAGGTTGCTGGGTGGGGATCCCAGGTTGGAACAGCCCAGAGCAGATATCACAGCCGAAGACCGAGATGTACACAATACTGGCAGTGATGTGCAAAGGACAAAACTTTGCATCCACTGGGTATACTCATTCCCAGGAATGCAATCCATTCTCCAAAGTGGAAAAATACAAGAAAATCACTAGAAATACAGCAAAGCTCTCAACAAATTAAAAGTAGTCACAATATTCACAAACTTCCGGGGTCAAAGCATTAGATGGTCATCAGATTAGGTGCAAATCAGATTAGGGAGCAGTGACATATATGCACATTTCAAAGGGGACACATGAGTTAGTTCTGAGAGGGCACGCTCAGGGCCAACCTGAAGCAAAATTATGCGATTTCTTTTGGCATCCTCTACTTTTGCTATTCTACCATCTTAATCTTGCTTCTAAACTAAAGTCTTATGATTCCCACCCTTTCCAGGTACTTTCCAACTCCATTCATTCAGTGAGACACTGAATTCTTGCTGAAAAAGGGATGCTTCCAGGAGAATGTCATATAGTGAGGTTGATAATTTGGGGCTCAGGTTTAGATATAAATATTGCCATCTTATTGCTCTCTAGTCCACTGGAGATGCTTGCATACTTAGAATCCACTTGAGAAGCCTTTTAAAATATCGGTCCATTCCTTTCCAATTTCGCTTTCTTCCAAGGAAGCAGGGCAGTGAGGGCAAGGAAATATTATGATGATCAGGTAGTGAGAGGGAGCCTGATGGTTGACAAATACGGTGGTGAATTTGCAGAGGTGACAGGTGAAGGAGGCAGCTGGAAGGTTGGGGATTGGTTCCCTTTAGCAAATAAGTTAATTGACTGAGCAAATATATCGAGGATAGTCAAATCCACATTTCTCATCATCTGAGATAAAGGTTTTCAAACACAGAAATAGGAAAATCTAGAAAGATCCTGAGATGTTGGATTAAAGTTAGAAGTACTGGTATGAACTTAAAAAAAAAAATTAAATACATACACATAGATATAGAAATAGCTACAGATATATGTAGCAATAAGCACACTAAGTCCCCAGATCTTGGTTTTTAAATACCTCTTCCATTAAAAGAAGCCAAGATTCCTTAGAGGAATGGCTGATTGTAAGTCTAGGACAAGGAAAGAACAAGATGACCCTGATCATCTTGTTGTGACAGAAAAGAAAGTAATGGTCAAAGAAAGATAGGACACAGCTTGAAGTAGCTCTTACTGGGCGAGTCCAGGGCAACTAAAGCATCAAAATAAATACTAAATATATTGGATTGAAACTCAATGAATAAAATAAGAACCCATGAGTTAAGACAGATATCAATAAATGAATGTATAAATAAACAAATGAAGGAGAAGAAAAAGTTCTTCCTTATAGTCGAATGTCAACTATGAATTGTGGAGGTTTGATGAAGAATAGTATATTGGTGTATTTTAAAAATATCTCCCTACAAAACACTAATCAAATATAAGGGGGAAATGGTGGCCTCATAGTGGAGAACTTGGCAGATGCAAATTTGACCAGGCAACCAAAGTTAACACAAGTAGTGGGACAGGTTAGTACAGTATAGCCTCCTAATGTGATGCACTGGAAAGAGCACAGCACCATTTCTCCAATTTTTCTGCCAAGAATGCAAGGCTTGAGTCCGAGAAATCATCTGACTGATCCAAGTTGAGGGTCATCCTGGTGAATGAAATTCTATGTTCTTTGAGACTGTCAAGGACACAGAGCCAGGGAAAGAAGAGGGAACTGTTCCAGAATAAAGGAGAACAAAGAGACAATGGGTATTCTAGGAGAGGAATGAAGTAAAAGACATCGTTGGGACAGTTGGAGAAATCTGAATGAAGTCAGTAGATTGGAAGTTGGTGCTGCGTTGATGTTGACTTTCAGACTAGGCAGGTGGTGTGTTGGTACCACAGAACGTTCTTGTTTTGTGCCAATAGACACGAAGTATTTAAGTATTATGGGTCAGGATATCAGAAAAATGACTCTCTCTCTCTCTTGCACACAGGTGCCTGCACGGAGTAGAGGCAATATATATATATATATATATATATATATATATATATATATATATATATATGCAAATAAAAAGTATATATTCTACTTGGTACATGTATAAATATACCTTAATAAAACTACACACACATAAATATATGTGTATGTATGCATGTATGTTCATAAGCATGTATGCCAGAGTTCCTAGAATTGGCCTAAATACATAGAACCCTACAGGAGTAATCCAAGAAATAAACTGGTAACTTCTAATATTTGCCCATCTTTACTTCTTATTATTTGGATCAAACACACATAAGACATCGTGGACCTATTCTACCTCCTCAGAGTCCTTGAAAAACCCTTCTTTGGTTGTCATTTTAGAATGAAAATCCATGACCTTACACTGTCATTCATTTATATTGCTATCTTAAAGCTCCTTCAAAGCCACAAGTAGCATTCACCTACAAAGCAAGTATTTAACAAGCACCTACTATGTGCCAGGCCCTGTTCAGGTACTTGGGACACATCAGTGAAGAAGAGGTAAGATTCTCTGCCCTTGTGGTGCTTCTACATTAAGTAATGATATGTGCGTATCATCCATGACATAAGGGCATTGGCCATCTGGTTGGTGCCACTTCACTAAGTTGTGACTTCACCACAGCAGTGCTGGGACATACTGTGCTTGTTCTGATGGAAAATGGAAACTATTTAAATTGTGCCTACAGGCAAAACCTTTCCACAATACCAGGAAAACTAGAGAAGCTCTTTAATGATATAACAAGTTTCCTTGGTGATCTTTATGTGCCATACCGCTTCTCCTTTGGGATCTGTGGTACACAAGTAGCCTTCAAAACAGTCAAACACTTCTCAGCATTGGCTCTTCACTGAACAGAGCCACATGCTCTGGTGTGTCGGAGGCAAATACATGTTTTCTGGGCTGGAAGTGATAACACTACTTACTCATTATTGTAGCTTCCAAATATGAAGGTACAAAGGAGGTGCACACAAACCCTTACAAATGTCTGCTTACTTCCATCTTGACCTGAGGGTGACTCCGACAGGCCCTGCCGATGGGGCTTAAAGTGCTACCAGTTTAGGAGAAACAGAACATCTATGTTTTGGGCCCTGGAGGGAGAATGGCAATGCCAAAATGCTCCCTCTTCTGTGAGTCAGCCCCGGCCTTGAGCCTGGCCTCCCCCTGGCTGCCCTGGCAATGACCCCACCCTGACCCTGACTGAACCAGCCTCTCCCTGTTTGAAATGTTAGGAAGGTTGGGGCAAGGGAGAGGGGTGTTAGGTGAGAGGCTGAGCTAAAGGTTTCTTTTACCACAGTGTAGACATTGTGGTTTTGTTGGAATCACAGTCAGGTTTATGTGCATTTGGTTATGAAAAACCCAGGGGCATTTGCCCAGGAGTGAAATGAGTTGACCCAGCTCAGCCACAAATGACATTTTGGCCAGAGATAAGCTCCTATAGGGAAGGTGGGAACCTCCTCTCTCTAAAGATGGTGTGGCAGGAGAGGAAGAACACTGGAAACCTGGGTTCTGCTGCTGCTCTGCCAACCAATTAGCTCTGTGACCGAAGGCAGGCCAGTTTTCCTCGCTGATCAGTTTTCTCTTCTCTAATATGGATGGAGGTGGAACAGATGACATCTCAAAGGCCTTCTAGCTCAAAAATTCTATGAGTTCTATGCAGAGCTGTCTACAATTTGTGGGGCTGGGTGCAAAATAAAAATGCAGGGCCCCTTGTTAAAAAAATTCTTGTCTATGGCCATGCTACCCTGAACAAGCCTGATCCCGTCTGATCACAGAAGCTAAGCAAGGTTGGGCCTGGTTAGTACTTGGATGAGAGAACACTGAGGAATACCAGGTGCTGTAGGTATAAAAAATAAAAATAAAAAAGAGAAGGGATTGTAAGCTGACAAAGTCCTTGCAATCTGTGAGGTCAGCCAAGGGTTGCCTTGTCCCTCTCAAAAATATATTCTTAAGAATTTCAAGACAGCAATAGTGGAATATTAAATCAAACATAGGGCCCTTCTAAGCACAGGGCCCTGTGCACTTTATCAGATAGCTTGCCCATGAAGCTGGCCTTGATTCTATGGATGTCCCCATCACTATCCTTTACTTATTACTTTTGATGGAGTATCTGCTTCATATAGTGGGAAGAATATGGTTTGAAGTCAGAAAGACTTGGTCTTTAATCTTGGCCCTGGGTACTAATGTGATATGGGTTACTCACATAATTGCTCCTTGCCTCAGTTTCTTTGTGTGTGTAAAATAGGGATAATCATATCTACCTTGCAGGAATGTTGTGAGGAATTAAGACAGACACACTGAACATATGGAGGGATTGAGTAAAGAGCATAACCAGTGTCGCAAGGTAACATATATTCACATTAAACTGAATTTCTTCTGAAAGAGGAATTCATGGAGCTGTTGCTTTTTAAGGCAAGGTTGTGTGCTGCTAGAGCGACAGATTCAAAACAGACCTTTATGCCAAAAAAAAAAAAGTCATGAGTGTTTTTTTACAGTAACTGCATCTGCAGTGCTCTGCTTTTTGGACCACACACTCTACGATTTAGGAAGTCATTCCATTCCCAACTGTAAATTATCTCTTGGGCCTGTTACTTTTTTCATTCAGTTTCCCATCCTCCCACTCTTATCCCCTGCTATTCAAAACTACATGTGGGTTTTGAGAAAAACCATTTGAGTTTCACATTTATTTCACAGCTATTATTGTTCTTGTTTGCTTCTATTTCACGTGTATCCACATGTGCAGTTTTTCCTTGGTCTCTGTAGCCAGGGATGGCCAGCCTCTCCTTAGATCTCTCTCTGCTCTAGTAAATACACTGAGCAGAAGTCAGCTTCTGCCAGGGGAGGAATTATCATTCGTTCATATATTCATTCCTTCATTCATTAGCTCTTCATTTTTTGAGCACTTAATATGTGCTGACCATGTTGCCAGGCACTGGGAATACAGAGGTGAGTTATGACTTTTGAGAAGCTCAAGAACTAGTGGGAGAGATAAATGAGTGAACATCGAACTTGAATTCAAGATAAATACTTTCATAAAGATTTCAGGGTGTGGGGTAAGAGGAGTATGATTCCCATAAGTTCAGTTTCCACCTGGATGGACCAGAGAAAGGAACATTTGAGCTGGGTCTTGAAGGGTGAGTAGGAATTTTTCAGGAAAAGATATGTCTATCTGAAGGGAATCCTGGAACCTCACTGCTGTGTTGCCATCCTTTATATCATCTTTGCCACTTCCCTGAGACATTTGTCTCTAGATCACTCTCATGTGATCTCCAGCTTCACAAATTGAGCAGCCCTTGGCACACCATCTACCTTCATGCTCTAGTAGATAAGAATATGTGGACGTGAGTTCCCTTCACTCTCTTTACTTGAGTTATGTGATTCTTCACTCTTCCCCCTTTTATTCCTTCTCTTTCAGAGGAGCAGTTCCTATCTTCTTCCAAAGCCATCCCACCTCCTTCAAGACTTTGCTTATTAAGTTCTCTCTCTCACAGCTTCAAAATCTCCTACTTTCAAGTTCCTTTCCTTCTGTCAACAAACAAGTTCTAGTCTCATACAACCTAAAAACAAATGAAACCTTTTTGAACCCTGCTATCCCCTCAAGCTATGGAGGCACTGATCAACTTCTTTTTACTAACACACTTGTTGAGGAAATCACTTTCTCCTCTCTCAGGCCTGACATTCTCACTCCTCCTTCACTCCTTATCTTCTATCAGTTTGGCTCCACCAGCACTTCTTCTTTGCCCACATCACAGATCCTATATTGCCTCTTGGTCTCAGCTATATGACTGACTCCTAAACCTTGTTTCTGGGTTCCCCTGCTTCTCTAAGCCTCATTCTCATCTTTCTCACTGTCTCTGTGATAGTTTCATCAGGGTGGCTCACTGACATCTCAGCTACTGAGCTCATTACCTTCTTCTCCAAATCTTGATATTTTGGTGAGTGATACTGTCATCATCCCAATATCCAGAATCAGGATCTGAAACATATTATTTATTCCTAATCCTTTCTCTCCCTTACCTTATTTCCAATTATGTACCAAATCCCATAAGGTGTCATTTTGAAATGGTTCCTGCCATCTTTGCTATTATCAAAGCAATGGTTTCCCTCACCCTTGTCTGATAATGCATTTCCATTCTTTTCCAACCCAGATAAAATAATCTTTCCAAAGCTTCACTCTAATGGTGTTAATCCCCTTCCTTCCTTAATTTACTCACACTTGTCTCTGGATAGTAACTGAGTGTTTTAAAAACAAAACCTGATTTTTCTATTCAATTCAACAAATTCTTGTTTGGTGTCTGGTATGTGCAAGTCATTTGATGAGGAGCTGCAGAAGTAAAAAGAGGAAGATAAGAGGATTTGCCTTTTAGGAATAGAATCCAACTTTAAGAGAAAACCACTGAGATAAGAAAGAGAATGAGGAGATCTAGAGTATAGAGGAGAAAAAAAGCAATGATGTTTACAGAAGGAGGAGATCACTGTGTGTGTGTGTGTGTGTGTGTGTGTGTGTGTGTGTGTCTATGAAAATAGAAGAGGTGTTTGTAAAGGATTTTGACAAGGAAAAATGAAAATAAAACTTTCCAGGTGAAAAAAACAATTCTAACAATGGCGTAAAGAAGGGAAAGTACCATGCATGTTTGGAAAATAGTGAGTAATCCAGATTTGCTGAAGCATAGAAGTCTAGTGGCGTCTAGTCTAATTCCACTTACTTGATAAGTACAAAAATCCACATATTCCTTTAGAAAATATATAGTAAATGGTATAACTTAGGGTTTTGACTTGTGCTTCAATAAAAATATTTATTTGAGTGCTGTGTCTATTTGTTGGGGCACACACGCACATAGAGACACACACACGACTATGCTAAGTAGGCTTGTGTGGATACACAGACTTTGCTTTTGAGGAACTCAAGTCTCTTTGGAGGGGGGAATAATTGCACTTCATGTGATCAACACTATTAGTACAAGTAAAGATGTGTGAAGTGCCTCTGGCAGCCAGTGGAGGGAAAGGAAATTAAGTTGGCATGGATTGTAAGGAAAACTATTTAGATAGGTAGCATGTGATTTAGGCTTTTAAGAACAAGTTTGTCAGTGAGAAGGGGAAAAGTAGGGTGTTTCATGTACAGGGAACATGAAAAAAGATGTGTGTGTATGGTGGAGGAAGGTGTATGAAAATGTATTCGTAGAAAGGTGAGTTGTCTCATGGGCTAGATAATGGTTCTCAATAGGAGGGGATTACCCCCTGGTGGTTCTTATTGAGGGTGACTTTGTCCCCGAGGGCACATTTGGTAATGTCTCTGGATATTTTTTGATTGTCACAAGCTTGGGGAGGTGCCACTGGCATTGCGTGGGTAGAAACTAGGGATGCTGCTAAATATCCTACAATGCACAGGACAGCCACTTACAACAACAATTGATCCCATTCAAAATGTCAATAGTGCTGAGGTTCAGAAACCCTGGGTAGGGTATGGCAGTCCTAGAAAGAAGTGGCGGGAAACAACGTTGGAAAGATAGATGTGTTAACATTATGGAGGTTTCCAGAAAGGTAAGAGTTTTTTTAAATCCATTTAATTGGTCTCATTTTCCCCAATGGTGGTCATTAATAGTAAAATTCTATAACAAGTGATAATGCTTACAAGTAACAAAAGAGCATTTTCTTTATAAAATTCTATAACTAAAGCTTTGAAGTCATTTGAACAAATATTTTCTTATGGAAAAGTATCCATTTGTAGCCTCTCCCTGGTTACTAGTTAGATTCCTCTGATCCCTGCCATTCCTCCCATTCCTGCCCCAATCCTTACCTCCACCCAATGCATCCAGGGTTATCCACTGTGCCTTCTAGCTAAGCTGATCCAGGAAGTTCAGGAGCCGAGCTCTGAGTAAAAGTGGACTGGGTCTCTCTGCGACTGTAACTAGGAACTGATTACTTGTTCAGATAGCTAGGTATGGGCTATCAGGAAAGACTGGCTCTGCTCCAGGACTAAAACTGGATGTCTGTGAGCAGAAATCTGGGGATCACTTTCTCTAAGTTGTATTCATGTTGGAAAAGCTGAATTCATGTTTTCATCACTTAATTCAGTACTTCCCTCCCACATACACACACTCTTGCATGATGAATCCCTGTCCTATCCCCATAGCTGGGTGTTAGATCCACTTGATGATTAAGAGGTTGATAACTAACTGGAAATTACTTAGGAAACACACAGGACCTCCTAAGTCTAGTTTCAACCTTCTAAACAAAGGTATCAGCCCAGAAATTATTTTCTGAAGTACAGGAGACAAAGAAGGTTATGGGGCAGACCCTTCATTCTGATCAAAGAAGACCGATTACCAAAGACTATATATTAATGGTTTTCAAAACTTTGAGTTCAGGGAACATTTCCAAATACTGGAATTTTTGATGGCATCCTTAAAAAGTTTACACAGAATTCACTATCATTATACTACAATGGCATTCATATATTGAAGTTAAAAGGATACAACTTGTGTGTCCAGAGAGAAAGGTCACAATTTAAAAGTTGGATAATGTTCAGCTCCTTGTGCTGAGAAAGTGTATGATGCAGATATGGTTATCAGACAAAATATAAGACACCCAGTTAATTTCAAATTTTGGATAAATAATGAATTTTTTAAAGTAGAATTATGTCCTATGCTAAATTCATTTATCTAAAATTCGAATTTAACTGAGCACCCTGTATTTTTATTTGATAAATCTGGCAATCCTACCCCAGATGGAATATGAGACAGGAATCTTCCATTTATTCAATCAGTATCTGTGCGCTTGTGCTTCTCTGGGATAAGTAGCTTTCCCCTCTGGATAGATAGTTGTTAAAGATGCATACAAAGTGGTGGTGACTCCATAGTGTAGTAGTTAGCATGTATACTTCACACACCAGAAGGTCCTGGGTTCGCACCCCAGGTGGAGCCATGGACCTTTGCTGTGAGCGTGTGGGAGGAGACACCCTGCTTTCAGAGATCTAGTTCTTATGGAGAAATGGGCAACATCCATGGGTCAGGGGTGGAAGTGGGGTTGGGGGGCGGGGGGAATAGAGAGTGAGAAGAAAAAGATGCATACAACATGACCCTCTAGCCCAAGGTAACTACCTTAGCTAGTGCTCAATTGAAGAAATGATCTACTTTAATCCTGGAGGGTGAAAAATGTCTGGAATGGACTGAGAGATATTGATCTCTGATGTGGTAGATTTGTTAAGCATTTTCTTCATTTGACAAATATTAATTGAGCTTCTGAACTATTGTAGGCACTTAGAACAGGTGGAGAAATGAAATCGTTTCTTATTAGGACATTCTAAACATTCTTTTTCTCATGATGCCTACATGCTTATGTAGTGAAATTTTCAATGCTAATTTCAATATTCTTAATTTTTATCCTAGAATTGACCTGAGTTAGATGTGACTCTATGTATTGGCTTTGTCACACTTGAGTTCCTTGTCACTATTTAAACATCTGCAGTTACTGCCCTGGTCATGTTTTCTTGCATACTCCTGAGGCAAAATTCTTGCTATGCCAGCATCTCCCATAGTAGATTTTACAAGAACAGACAGCAATAAATACTGATGGAAAAAAGAAAGCTTTTAGAAGCATGATTCTCCTAACTGAAAACTTTTTGGTTTTTGGCATGTATGCATATATGCATGTATGTATGTTTTTTTTTTGAGTGGATCTGGATGCACAAACAATGATGGGTCTCTTGAAAATGTTGGGTGTACAGAGACCATCTCCTTTCTGAATGAATCTTAATTTAAAAAATAAAACAAAACAATTTCTTGACCAGTTTAGTCACAAAAGCAAACACTTGAAAGATTCCAATAACAATTTCTTGGGCAGAAAAGATGGCCGCTGCTCGGAGCTTGGTTCAGCAGCAGACACTGAATGTGGCTTGGCTCCATCCCTTGGCATAGTACTAGGGTGTTATGTTCCACTAAAGGCCCTGGTACCTTTTCAGAAACTCTCCAAATCAGGCACAGACTTGCTGGCAGCCACAGCAGAGGGATCTTACTGATCCATACCCAACTCTCAGGAGGTAACTGGCAAGAGAGAAGAAAGCAAAACAAGCAACCAAATCCTTGTACACCTTATAAATTTGAGTTGGAAATTTTGCCTCAAGGCTGTCAAAGAGTAGAAATAATTATTCCATTTCTCCAAGGCCAGTTCTGGGCATTTGGTCTTGAATGTAGAGAAAAATACATGCAATGATCTGATTATCAACTTTTTTTTTTTTTTTTTTAAGTCTAGCCATTCCCAAGGTCAGGAAAATAAATTTAGGTTATGCCACTCCCAGCCAAAGCTCCTGTGACCTGTTTCCACTTCAGGGGCCAAGCCATGAAATCATGTGCATCTACTTTGCTTGTGAGACATCTGTTTATCTGAACCTCGTCTTTTGGTTGATAACTAGATTTGTCTCCATTCTGTCTGAGTTTAGCGAGCTGAGATTCCATTGGTGGCCGGAACGTAGATTATGTCCCTCTGCTGGGCTTGATAACTGAAGCCAGAACGAGCAGTCCCGTCACAGCCTCTTGCCGCCCTCTGGTGAAAAAGGCGGGTACTGAACAAGACATAACGGGACTTTCATTTCCTGAACGAGTACTGTTAATGGCTGTGCAAAGGTCCACGGGGAATAATTGCACTTAGAGCTATTAAGTTACAGTAAAATGTGAATCTAAACGTTATAATGGAAAGATATATTAAATAAATGGAGTTTGAAATATTGTTCTATAAGTCTTGGCTTCTCAGTAATAGGGAGCTTTAATTCTACCCCTTTTTTATTTGTTTGTTGGGAAATCATTTCTCATTTTTCTCTCTAAACTCTTCCTTTTCTTTAACCATCATTTTATGTGTCTTGAAATAACTATAAGAATCTTGTAAGGTGTTATCTGTAAATATTTCCAAAAAGGGAAACTCAGCATTTGACCCAAGACGATTTTAATTCTCATATACTCCAGATCTTAAACTGGGATTTATACCTATACATTCAGATCAAAATCCAAATCAAAATTCACTTCAGGAATTCAAATAAAATATGTTAGTCTTATACCTTCTGAAAGCCTCTCAATGCAAGTGAGAGGCTGTCTCCTAAGACTTTTGCATGCAAATTACATTTTGAAAGAAAACATGCATTAAAAAAAAGCCCTAAAAATGCCAAAGTTCTCAAGAAGTATAGTCAGGTAGAAGCATGCATTTTTAAATAAAAATCTATGATAGGATACTTTTTAGAATCAAGGAAAATTTTTGGAGACTTTGTATGGGTTTTAATACATTATGCATAAAGCATATGACTGACTTCAAATGTGTTCCAGTGATTTCTAGAGTTATCATGTTTTCTGATTTAAGGATTCTTAATGCTAGGCTAGTACTTAGTTCTTATTAGAAGGCTTTTTTATTCATGAATTAATCCAGTCAGTATTTATTTAAGAAGTAGGTACTGAGTATCCATGTGCCAGCAGGAGGGAAGTGCTTACAGAATTGAGCACAAGTGTCTCAAGAACAAGACAGACTTTGGTCATTTTCATAAAAGAGGTAGAGATAAAGTGAGATGGGAGTTCAGAGATGGGAGAGATTAGTTGCAGCTTTGGGGGTAGATGAAATGAGAGGCATCTGAACAAGGAATTAAGAGATGGATAGGATTTGACATAAAAATTATTATACATGGCAGAAATTTGGAAATTTCTAAAGGAGTATTTTTTGGGGGGAAATAACTTATAGACTGATAGTAAGTGCCATAGAAATGACTTTCACCCATTCAGGTTACTTATAAAATATGAGAATTAATAACAGTTCAGATATTGTCAATTCTTGATTGACCTCTGTCCTTTACATATGGAAAGATTTCTCCTCTCTTCCTCAAAATACTCTTCTCTCTCCTGACCAAAAGCAGTAAACAAGAGATGAAGAATAATTATTTTATTCCTTTTCTCTGTCCCTAATTTTCCTTCAGTCACCAATACTATTTAATAAATATTTATTATGCCCTTCTTATATGCCAGATACTCTGCTAGATACTGAAAGGCAACAATTAACAAGCAAACATGATCCTTTTTTTCTGAAAAAGCTTTTACTGCATGGAGACAGCCAATTAAGCAATGAAATAAAAATCCTAATGTACATTAAGAAAAATAATGTGCAGAGGTTATTTGACTTCTGGTATAAGACAGTCCAGATTCAAATCTGAGCTCCATTGAATACTTACTATGTGACCTCGGGCTAGTTACTTAGCTTCTTTGTACTTCAATTTTTAATAGAAATATATTTCTAGGTCACCTAATGGTCCAAGCAGGTGTTTCTGGTGTGCAATGGCTTTCCTCCAGGCAATGATTATATTTTATGGCTCTGCCATCCCCCTAGGGCTTCACCTGAACTGCTGAAGGGGAAAGAGTGCAGAAGAGGCACAGCTGTTTCTTTAAAGCACTGGTCTGGGAATGGCATCTATTAGCTAGATCTCAGTCATATATATGGTTATCCTAATTCAAGAGAGACTGGGAAGAATAGTTCAGCAGTATACCAGGAATAAGAGGAGAACTTAGATTTGTTGTACAACTGGAAATCTTTGATATAAGCTTTGTAAGCCAAGATAAGAAGTTCAGGCTTTATCGTGGAATTAACAAGCCATTGACAGCAAAAGAGTAAAATGATCATATTTTTCATTTTAGAAAAGTCATTTAATCAGCAGCAAAGAGAATGGCTTGCATGATTGACTGGATAACTTGGTGGATAAACAGGTTATTCACTGAGACAAAAAGAGGTGCAAGTTTTCAGGGAGAAAGTGGGGAGCTGAATTCAATTTAGGACGTGTTGAATTTGAGGTGCTTTGGGATCATCAGATGATGATGCAGATATATGCTCTAGTTATTTAAAGTCTAAAGCTCAGGAGCTGAGTTAGATTTCTGAATTTTTAATTCATAGATGTATTGGAGCCATGGGAGTGGGTAGAGAACACCAATATATAAGAAATAGACAGAGGAAGAAGGACTGGTAAAGGAGAATGAGCAGAAGCATCCTGAGAGAGAAGAAAAGGCAGCATAATATGGTATTACAGATGCCATGGGAAGAGATGATTTTAAGGAGGCAGTGGTCCACAGTGTCCAAGACACTGGATTTTATGAAAAAGAGGTTGTGCGTGAATATGCTGGTTATTCTGTTTATTCACCATTTCTCCCCTTCTCTGTGCCCTTGCGAGCTGAGCCCTGTAGATTTTATCATGGGCACCCTTTGCTCTCTGGCTTCCAAATGGGCTTGGCCAGTGGAAGGCAATGGCAGATCAGAAGGCAGAAGAAGGCAAGATATTTCCCCTATTCCTTCTGTGTTTTGGCATCTGGTCTTGGGAGGTAGGTGCATCCAACCTTGACTTCAGTTCCCACCAGGTGTCCTCTTTTCTCTGGTTCTAGTTCTCACTGTTTTAGTTCCTTCTCTGTCTCTTCGGTCCTAGGAATGATAATGGCTTCCCACTGTCCCTGCTCTTTGAGTGCATCACCATTACATGTTTATTGCCTACAACACTGTAAGTTACCCCTTCTTTTGTACCATCTGGGATGGATACTGCTTTCTGCTTGGCATGCTAATATAATAATTTTAATAGTAAGATGGAAACCAAAGTGCAATGGGTTGAAGATTGAGTAGGTGAGGAAGAAGGAATTAGACTCTCAAGGAGTCTGACTGTAGATTAATCTCACACTACTTTCTCTGGGGGAAGGGAAAGGCAAGAGACACTATAAAGAGTGGAGAAACTCTGAACTGGATGGAGGAGTTCATTCTTTCCAAGATGGAAGAGACTTGTTTATGTTTAAATGCTGATGGGAAAAGGCCAATAGAGAAGTGTATATTGTTGCTGTTCAAACGTAGGAGATTCATTTATTGCCTGAAGTGTATGAGAAGGCAGAAGGATTTGGGACACAGAATACAGATGGAGGGATTTGTCTAAGGTGAGAAACGGATCACCTTATCCATTGTAATTGGAGGAATGGAGGACAAGGTGGGTTAGGGAGACAAATAAATTTGAAGGTTTAGCATTAGGAAGTTGAGAAAGATTTTGTCTGAGGACTTGTGTTTTTTTTCTGTAACCAAAGACAATTCATAGAGTAGACTTGATATTGGGTTGGGCATGTGCCAGGCAAATGCGATGGAAGTATAATGGGGTGAGGGAATTGAGAACACTGGCAACCGATGGACTGGGAAAATCTAAGCTCTACATAAATAAGGGTGAAGGCAGAGGGATACTGATGAAGGAAGAATAGGGGGTTAAGGACTGGTGATTCAGTGAGGTTCAAGATTAGATTTATAAGAAGTAAGGAGTAAGAAAGTTGAAAAAAAAGATAGGAAGCTATTTGTCAGAAAGGGAAATGTCTGAATTTATGATTTTAGAGATGGGACAATTTTGGATGACAAAAAGACTTGTGATATGATTTGAGAGTACAAGACTGAAGTGAAGTGGATGTGAAGGTTGCTGGAGATGAGGACAAAGAAATAACTGCCATGATGGACGCCTTGGAATGGAGAGGAACGGAAGTGTTCAATATCACTACTTCAGTGAAGGGGAAAGTGAATGGGGAAAACATCTCTTTCCCATTCTAGGAGTCCCTAGCATTTTCCTCATCATACGAATCTAACATCCCACCACTACACCTCCCTCAGAATCCTGGGTCTCATGTGATTATGCCATTTGGGAACCCCTGCTTCAGGCGTAGAACTCAGCTGTCCTCCCCATCTCCTCTGTCTCACCGTCAGGGACTCATTTCTAAGAGAGTCCCAGCTCCCACTTTCCACATGATAGGGAAACTGGTTCTGGAGATACAGCAAAGTACAAGCTCCTATTCTGGCTGCCAGGGCTTTTAGGGGATGAGGGTGATACAAGCTGAGGAAAGATGTGCTCCTGCTATCTTAATTTGATTGTGGAAAGCACTTTTCTGTAACAATCATGGGGTCCATAGTTGGCCTCTTATAGAACCAGTGGCAGGGACGTCATGTATGGTGGAGCAAAGTGGGTTTGGTGGGCTAGTTCTGGATTCTTATCATCATCCTTTATAATAATTTAATGGAAGAATGCATTCAGCTTCAAATGGACTTAGAAATGGATTTTCTAAATTAGGAATTGTCTGTATTAAAATTGTGTGTTGGCCTCTAAATACAACAGAGTGATGAAAATAATGTCACCTAGTAATGGATGTTTTTTCTTTACATTTCTATGAGGCTCTGGGAGTTCAGATAGAAGATTGGCTGGCAGCAAGGGTCCTTGCTAAAAGAGTGATTTATGTTTATAATTTAGATATTTTAATATTTAAAAATACCATTTATCATATTATAGAGGTAATTTGTAATTCATTGAGCACAATTCTGAAAATGAAGAGAACATAAAACTCTTCTGTACTCTCACCAACCAGAAATAACTATTATCAATATCATGGCATCATTTTCACTCCAGATACACATTTCCCTTTGCCCCTTCCTCAACCTGGAGTCATACTATATATAAAGTTTGATAATCTCTTTTAATATAATGTGAGCATTCCTCTGTGCTATGACATATCTTTAAAATATGATATGGGTTTTCTAGCTGTTCGCCAAAATCTACTTCCTTCTTCTTGGGCATGCACTAGACTACATTTCCAGGCCTCCTTTGCAGTTAGGGTGCAGCCCATGAAATATGAGTGAATGTGATATGTGCTATTTCTGAATCACTACTTTTAAGAGGCAGGTGTACTTCCTTTATGTTATCTGTTCCCCCTTCTTACAGCAAGATGAAGATAATGACAAGGGCCTAGGGAGATTCAAAGTCATAGGATTGAAGGAGCCTAAAATTTTGAACAATCATGTATTGAACACAATGTGGGTAAGAATAAACATCTATTGCGTTTGAACCATTATGTATTTTTAGGTCTGTTTGTAATAGCAGTTTTGTTTACCTTGTTTTTCATCCTATGGATGGACCACAATTTTTTAAAGAAATGTGTATTAGACTGTAGTAGCTCTAATGAATGGCCCCAAATGAACGAATCATGTCTTCCTGTGTCCACGTCTCTTTGCAATGTGTCCTTACACATTGCAAAGAAGATCTTCTTTTTCCAAGAAGATCTAGAGTCTGTTTCCCCATTCCTTGAATCCGGGCTACTCTTATGATTTATTTAAGCCAAAAAAAGGTGATGGAAGTGGCATTCAGGGATTTCTCAGCCCAGACCCTGAGAAGCCTTGTAGCACCTGCTTTTGCTCAGGATGCATCCCAACTCGCATGTAAAGAAGTCCAGGTTATCCTATTGGAGAGAGTCTATACAGGGATATGGGTCCTGGAGGAAGAGATACCATGTGGAGAGAGAAGCCATATGGAGGAAAACCAAGTCCTCAGACATATGTGTGAGCCCAGCTAATGCTATAAAAAGAAAGAGACTCAGCCATCCCAGCTCATGCCCAGCCATTTGAGCTATCCTAGAGGGAATGCCAGACTTGTGAGTGAGGCCATCTTGGTTCCTCCAGATCCAGGTACGTCCCTAAGCCAACACCAGGTGGAGAAGGAATGAGCCATACCTGCAAGGCCCTTCCTAAACTTCTGACCCACAGAACTATAAACAATAAAATTATTATCTCGTCACTAAGTTGTTGATGGTTAACTAGCAATAGATAACTGATACATGGGTATTTATATGTTCCCACAATTTTGTTACTGTAAGTGACAGTGATGAACATCTTTGTACTGACTTTCTCATCTGTCAAAGGAGTCTAGGTTGTTGAATTTGCTTAAATCTGGAAATTGAATAAGAAGTCATATCTCTCCATTTTGGTGCTCAAAATAAGTTTCTGGCCCCTGTTATATAGACGAAACAGTATTTTAATAGTCTGAAATCTATTCAATTCCTACTGACGCTATGATCAATTAGCCACTACTAAAGAGCCCTGCTATTCAAAACAATTGGTTACCATTTTTTGTCCCTATTTCCAATAGAGTAAATTCACCAACATTGTCTCTCAGAGGGTTTTTGTTGTTGTTGTTTTTCATCTCCGCTGAAATCATGGAGCCAATTTCAATAGTGGTATATTCTACCATCATCCTAGTATCCAGAAGACAGCCATCTAGAACTTTGTGAGGTGGCCCCTCAATAATGTATTTCTCAGTGCCTCAATAGAGGGAGTTACTTCTCAGAGGATACAATTAGGTGGGAGTGGCTGAGCCTTTGGGTTCCTCCTTCTACATTATGCCAGGAAAATTCTAGCATCTTACTTTCATTGAATATAGGCTATAGCTCAGTTCAAGTGTCAATTAACAAAGATACGCTTAATTCCAAGATTCTCTGGTAATTCATATGATGACCCATATTGATAGATTTGGTCTAATTCAGTTTTTTTTTTCGTATTCCATCCTCTTTAGTCTAATAACCTTAAGATTCATTTTCTGTTAATAAAAATTAGCAACATTTGGAATATAAATTATCTTCCTCCATATCAGACTTTGTATGTCCCCCAGGAGCAGAGATCTGACTTAAGTTATAGCTATAGAGGTGATGAGAAGTGGTGGGTCTTGAGGTTGTTATAGGGTCTTCACCCAAGTCTCACCAGACTTCACACAAGTAACAAGAAGGCAGGCTGCTGCGAGATTCTCGACTTTTCCCAAGTCAAACAAGATAATTTCTCTTCTAACTTTCAGAATCCTTTTACCAATCAATGCCTTGACTTTCACATACAAGACTTGAGAGTTTATGATTTCTATTTAGGTTGGAATTCTGCAACCCATAGAATTAAATTTTGGGTCAGCTCTGCAGCTCTAGGAAATAAAAAGCTCTCTGATTCTCTGTGACTTGAGCTAAGAGTTAAAGATCTGAGCTTGTCATTTTTTGTAGGCTCTCCAGTGGACTCAGAAGCATCACTGCTACTGTAGTGGTCATCTGGTCTCCTTAGGGATTCAGAAGGCATTTCATCACAATGAACCTCAGGTGACTGTCACATGATGTCATAGCATACCATAATTTCTCATATCCCATTTCCCTTTGGAAAGGAGATCACTACTGTGTTCAAAGATAAGGACATTTCCAAACCAATCTGATAATCCCATTTTGAGGGGCTGTTTCCTAGGCCTACTTCTTGTTCCAAGCATCATATTAGCCAGAGTCCATTAGTAAAACAGAATTATATTATGTATCTCACTAGAGAAAATTTAATATAAAGAATCGGTTAAATAAATGTTTAAGAATTGAAAAGCAGACATGCAACACTGAGGTAAAACAGAAATAACTGCTAAAAACAGTTACATACAACCTTAGAGTTAAGGAAACAAGGGACAGAGTTTGGAGTTATCAGTATTTGGACTTGTAAAGGAAGGGATCTGCAGAATTGGGACCAAGATTTTTGAGGGCAGAACAGCATCCAGGTGCTGCTGGTATCTCTGAGGGATCAACTAGTTCTTCAAGTGTGTCAAAGAATCAAGGACAAGAGCCAAATGCCTTTATCTGGGGTGAAGAGGTATTGCGGGACAACAATGTAGAAATAAGGGAGCAAGCAAGAAGGAACAAGTCCTTTCTCTGCTCACCTACCCTCCATCCTCCCTCTAGTGGTCCATGTTGGTACAACTACCAGCTGGCAAAGACCATGTGGTTTTGCTGAATCCCAGCCACAGCATCACAGAGCAAAGTATAGAAGTTGGGGATTGAAGCTGAGAGGCAACAGCTGGATGAGCCAGAAGTACTTGTCTCTGAATGTACTGGTGTACATGATAAAGGCGCGCACAATAATAATAACAATAATAATACACACAACACACACACACACACACAAAATCCTAAGACTTTTTTACAAACTATTTTGTCATTAAAATTTTTTTTCTCATTAAAGTAGCAACAAATAGTTCTTTCCTTTAAATAGAAAATACAAATAAGCTCACAGAAGAGAAAAGGACCCATCCGATTGCTAGAAAGATAACCATTGTTACTCCTTTCATTTAGGTCCTTCCAGACCTTTTTCTCAATGTGTAGATATGTATTTTTTCATGGAACACATTATCTATATATATAGTTTTCTAAACTGCTTTAAAAATACTTTACTGTATCATTAAAAATTGCTTGAATTAATACATATTTATTTATTTACAATAGTGGGTTCCACATTGTTCCTAGCAAGAGTCATATGAGCCATCTCTAGAGGTCTGGGGAGGAGGCTTTAATGGGAGGGCCCTGCCTTCTACTATACACTCTTGTCCACGGCAATTCTGCTTTTAATTGTTTTAGATATTTGATTTCTATGTAAGATTTTGTGGGGAAAAAAAGGAATTCCACTGCCAAAATATTAGAAAAAAACTGATTAAAGGTGTGAATATAATTTTCCATTTTCATGATGACAGTAAATCCTAAAATTTTTATCTAAAATTATCTAAAATTTTGTCTGAACCCCAGTAACATGGGACACCATGCTTTTTACTCTTTGTCTATTTAACAGAACCTCAAAATTATTTTAGTATATACTTCTTTGATTACTGATGAGATGAGACAGGTTTTATATAGTTAATGGTCATCTCTGTCTGTGGCAGTCTTTCTTTGCAGATGAGGAAATTTTAAAGCATGGCCCTAAAATCTTATTTTCTCTCTAATGTATGCAGCGCATGTCTCTCCCATATTCCTCAGGTCAAGGAAGCTCTGATTTCAAATATCCACTGCTCACCCAGAACCCTGCTCTCTACTCTTAGTAATGATCACAAGTCCTCATCCACTGACAACACAGAATCTCTCTTTCTGTGGTTCCTTCATCTGTCCATTACTCTACCCCAAACACATCCATATCTAAAGCTATCTTTATGTTACTTCTTGGCTCAGAGAATAAAGGCTTTTCAATCTTTAAGTTAATCCCTCTGCTTAAGCACTTGATCCCATCCCTGCCTATGTCCTCTGGGACCTGGCATGGTGCCTGGCAAACCACTGATGTTCAAAAACTTTGCTGAATGAATCATGGGCCTTACTCCATCAATTCCTTCCCCTTTATCTCTTTAGTATGTCTAGCTTCTCTAACTCTGTTGGCTCCTTTCCCTTAGCCTATACATATGATCAAATAATTTCCTATCTGTGATGGTCAGTTTTATGTGTTAGCTTGGCTAGGCTATGAAACCCAGTTATTCAATTAAACTGCTAGTCTCTAGGGGTTGCTGTGAAGGTATTCTGTAGATGTTATTATCAGCTACAATCAGTTGACCTTATATAAGGGAGATTATCCCAGGCAATTTGGGCAAGCCTGATCTAATCCATTTAAAAGGCCTTAAGAACTGAGATTTCCCTGAAGACGGGAAGAAGAAATTCCACTTGTAGACTGTAGGTTCAGCTCCTGCCTGAGAGTTTCTATCCTGCTTTTCCTGATATATATATATATATATATATATATATATATATATATATATATATACACACACACACACACACACACACACACACATGTATGTGTATGTATATAGATACATACACACACATATATGTATGTGTGTGTATGTGTGTGTATGTGTATATATGTGTGTGTGTGTGTGTGTGTGTGTGTGTGTGTGTGTGTATATATATATATATATTTATATTTATATTTCCTACTAGTTCTGTTTGACTGGTAGAACACTGACCGATACACTATCCTTAAAATCAGAACAAAATAAAACAATATCCTGATTGATCCTGCATCTTGCTGTTAAACATAAATTGTTTTCCCTTCCCATGTAAGCTTCTAAAAATATTGTCCTATATTCACCATCTCTACTTCCTCCCTTTGCAATCATCCTCTAAGTTATAGTTCCATTTATGGAATTGTATATATTCTTATGGACAATCCATAGGCAACCTCAAACTCAGTATATCAAAAGTTATCTCATTATTCCTGCCTAAATCCATTCTACTTTTGAATGCCATTTCTCAAACTCAAGGCAAAAATCTGGAAGTCATACAAGATACCTAAATATCTCAATAGTAGACATCTACATAAGTCATATTGTCCATTTAGTGCCAATGTTTGAATTCAGGCCCTCATGATGTCTTGCTTTAGCTTCTGTAATAGAATCTCTTACCTCTAGCCTCATCAACTTTAAATCTGTTCTCCATCATGCTCTTGCTCTGACACAAGGTGACCGAAATTGCCCTGCCTAAGAATCAGTGTCTCCTTTATCACCTTAGGTAAGGGCTCCCCAAACCTGACCACCATCACAAGGAGCTTTTAAAAAACACAAATTAGAGCTCTACTCAGACCTAATGAATATGCATTTGCAAAGTGGGGCCTGAAAAATTCTATTTTTAAAAGCTATCCAAGTAATTATAATCAGCCAGGTTTGGGAACCACCAATCTTCAGGATAAAATACAAATTCTGCCCATGATTGACACCACTACTCCCAGCTTTATACTCCCAGCTAGTCAGACATGATCAACAGGGGAACAAAGGAATAAGGGCCCAGCCCAGAGACCACCCAAAGAATACCCTATTGGTAGTTAGAGAATCCCTCCTGCATCCCCAGAGACAAAGGACAGGTGGGTCATAGTCTTAGCTGGCCTAATCTGGCTATAGATGCTTACAGACTGGTGGTTCCCAAACCTAGCTGATTATAATTACCTGGATAGCTTTTAAAAATAGAAAATTTCAGGCCCCACTTTGGAAATTCACATTCATTAGGTCTCAGCAGGGCTCTAATTTGTGCTTTTTAAAAGATCCTTGTGATGGTGGTCAGGGTTGGGGAGCCCTTGCCTAAGGTGATAAAGGTGCTACCCTACAATTTAAGCTTCATTATAATACTATGTTTATGCCTGGAAGTTCATGAATCTAATTACAACAGACTGAGTTCTGGGTAAGCACATGTGCACTAGGCAACGAGTTATATAGCAGCCAAGTGTCAATCAAAATGACCTCAGGAGCCAATCACCTAAGAATGCCTTTGGAAGCGCCCATCACGGCCCCAAATATAACAGCATACCTCTCCTTCTTCCGGGGTTATAGCTCTCCATCTTCCCTACTGTAACCCATTTCTCCCCCACGGTGAAAAGGACCTAGAGGTGTGTGTTACCGGAACTCCGTTCCAATGGTAACAAATCCTATCCACCCTTCAAAAACTCTCTACAATATCAGTGAGCTATACTGGCAGTATAACCTTCAGTAAACTCACATGCCATTGGAGGAGACATATAAACACACAAATTAATACAGCGAGGTAAATTCTGAGAGAATCTGTGGTAAGCTGAATGATGCCTCCCAATAATGTCCATATCCTAATCCCAGAATCTGTGAATATATTACCTTACATTGCACAACAGATTTTGTAGCTGTAATTAAAGATTCTGAGATGGGGAGATTATCCTGGGTTATTTTGGTGGGCTCGATGTAATCACCAAGGTCCTTTTAAGAGGGAGGCATGCAGAAGGTTGAGAGAGGGTGGAGGGAGACTGGAAAATGTTGCGCTACTGACTTTGAAAATGGAGGATGGAGACATGAGCCAGGAAATTCAAGTGGCTTCTAGATGCTGGAAAAAGCAAGGGAGTAATTTCTCCACTGGAGCCTCCAGGAGGAACCGGCCCTGCTGACTTGTCGTGAGATTGATTTTGGACTTCTGACCTTCAGAAATGTAATATAACTAAGTTTTTTTAAATGACTAGGTTTGGAGTAATTTGTTACAACAGCAACAGGAAGCTAATATAGAGGCCACGTATACGTAAAGGAGTCCCTATTTCAAGTTCTGGAGTGTGGACGGAATGTTAAGAAAGAATTACCAAGAGTTGATGACACTGGAGCTGAGGGAGATTGTTTCAAGAGGATGGTCCAGGTAGAGGAATTAGTGAGTGCAAAGCGCACACAGAGAGATGGGAAGTGCTTCGATAAGACAATGCTACTTGTATTAAACATTAGAAATAATATCAACAATATTCATTCTGGTAAATGTTTGTTTGTATGCCAGGCACTGTTCTACAGCACTTTACAACTCTGTAAGGTCTAGACTATTATTATCTTCTTTTTACCTATAGGGACACTAAGGTTTGGAGGAGTTAGGTAACTTTCCTGAGATCACAGAGCCAGTAAACGGGCAGAATTATAATTAGAAGCTTGGCAGTGGGTCTCCAAAATCCACTAACTGCCTCTCTAATATATTGCCATAGGAGCCTTAAGTACTTAAGTAAGGTAGCATCAATTTGGCTGAAAATAAATGAACTATTAGAAAAATTATTATGAGGTGAGGATCAGCAGAGCTTGGAATATAGTCCTCTCTTAGATACTGAGGATGGGATTGAAAGTCGGCCAACTTACAAGTTTAATGATCGCGCACTTTTGCGATTGCTCAAGATAAAGGAGCCTTTCTTGAATATGTCAAATTACTCCTGCGTTACAAATTCTACACTTTGCATAAGCCTCTTTATTTCATCTCCTGCTTTTCTCCTAATATCTGAGACAGAGTTGGGGATGCATGCACCAACCCAACTCTGGGCCTCAGTTTCCATATCTGTAAAACGCCTTGAAGTACTATAGTTTCAAACTTGGTTGTGCCTCAGAATCCCCTGGGTGGAAGCATAAAGGAAATGCAGATTCCTCGCCCTGTTCTAGATTCTGATTGAGTAGTACTGGGGTGAGGCTCTCCCCTAAAATTCTCCCAAGAGATTTTGACACACGTGCTGGTTTTGGTTACCAGATGCCGGACGACCACCTGGCTCCCTCCCAGTTCACAGCATTCGGTCCGCGATTCCGTGACGGCCCCGCCCCCTCCCCGGCCCCGCCCCTTGCCCTCCTCCACCTTCGGTGAGGCTTCACTGGTCTCGTCCGCCTCCGCCTTGCCCCGTCCCTCCCCGGCCTCTCCTGATGGCTGTGGTGCTGCCGGGCCCAGAGCCTTGGAACCGCGTGAGGATCCCTAGGCCGGGGAGCCGCAGCGCAGTGACTGTACAGGACCCCGGCGCGGCCTTGGGTGGGTGAGGTACCCCGCGCGCGCGACCGGAGCAGACGGTTTTCGGAGGTGGTGTCGGGCCGGGGCGGCGCACGTGCGCGGGGGGCGGGACTTCCTGAGGCCGCGGGGCGCCGGGATGGGTGCTGCCTGGCCCCGGAGGGGCTGCGCTCCGGAATTTGCCTGGGAATCTTGGAGGACCTGTGGCAGCGCAGCCCTTCCTTGAACTTACTGAGCCTACCGCCGGGCCTGGCTGGAGCGAGCAAGGCCCAGAGCCCGGCCCCGCACGGAGAGTGCGGAGAGAGGCGGAAGCAGCCGGCGTCAGGGAAAAGTGCTGCTTGGGCACCTTGTGCTCGATCAGGGCACTGAGGACTGTTTACCTTCAGTCAGCCTCCCGACTTCTGCCTCTAGGGAGCTGCGAGGAGTCACCTAGGCACTCTGGACTTAAACTGCGATCTTTCCGGTTCCTCATTTGCAAAATGGGGTTAGTTCTCCCTACATCACCGGTTGTTGGGAGGATCTAATGATGTCATTTAGGGATGGAGTGCTCTTAAAGTATTTTGATGGTATTGCCGTTTATTCAGGCATTAGGGCGTAGTAGTAAGGCGCTTGACTCAGGAGCCAGATTGACTGGGTTTGAATCCTAGCTCTTCCTTTTGCCGGGAATTGTCATTGTCTAACCTTCTTGTGCCTCAGCTCATTTTCAAATAGCTTCACAGAGCTATTTTGAATAATGAAAGAGTTAATGTTATAGGTAAAGCATTTGGAACAGTGCCCGATATGGTAAATAAACACTTAAATGATGGTTATTATTAATATTAAATGCTTATAAGCTATCTAATCATCACATCCTCTTCTCCATCTATCCATCCATCCTACACAGTTTACAGATTTTCTTCTTCCTGTATTCAAAAATTCCTTAACAAGATTCCTATTAGGTGTGGACATTCACCAACTCACTCCCCATTTCCAAGGCAGCCCATTTCTTGCTTCACGTAGTTGGGACAAAAGAAAGTTCTCCATGTTGTATGGAAATCTACCTTTGTGTTCCACTAGGATGCTAGTGCAAGCCTTAGAGCCATACAGAACACATTAACTCCATTTTCTACTTCACAGCTTTTCCAACTTGGAAGCTATTATCTACTGCTGAGTACCTCGTGTTCAGTCAGGCATTCATCAAGTAATATAATTTCCAGTTGCCATGCCGGTTTCTCTGAACATATCTTAAAGTGGTATCTAAATACAGTGTCTTTGACTTTTAAGAGTATGAATGTATCCATTCTGCCTTGCTTATGTGCATAACAAAAATGGGGATTCAGAGAAGTATAAAGCATGTGCAAAACCTTCAAGGTATCTATATAGAGTATAAGTGTACACCAAATGACTGCCAAATATTCATGTAAAAGATTATTTAAATCATGATATAAAATGTGATATAATGATATACATACTTGTTTAACAGGTATTGTCTTGATTTCCAGACTTTGTATCATCTGTAATCGTTTTCCAACTTCTTACATACTTAGAATCATTAATTATGTCCTTAACAGTTGAGGCTGATTTTGTTAATTTGTCCTTGAGTCCTTTAAAACAAATAAGGAAAGATACTTCTTTCAGTGTATTTTTATATAATATACTTAATGTAGAAATGCATATTAAGTCTTACTAAACCTCTCTGCTTTAGACCTTTGTCTTGCAGCTGTTATTAAAGAATGCTGTCTTGTTACACTGTCGCTGAAGAGCCAAACCTTAGATGCAGAAACAGATGTGTTATGCGCAGTCCTTTACAGCAATCACAACAGAATGGGTCGCCACAAGCCCCATTTGGCCCTCAAACAGGTAAGGAGGAAGCCCTGTTTTTAAGATTCAACATTTTACTTGATGAAGATGGAGATCATACTACCACTTAATATTTTGTTATTTATGGAAACTCAGTAAATTACTTGTGACTTATAGGTCTTTAGTCCATAGTTGCATATGAGATTTCATTTTTTTTACAGTATTTCAAAGAATATTTATTTTTTAGAAAAGAACTATGCTTAATTCTTTCTATCTTGTTTCTAGTGGGTAATTTTATGAAAAGTTTTCTGCATTATACACAATCTATAATAAATTACAGTGTGTTTGCTTAGTTCAAGGACACAGTGTTTTGACCAAGACAAAGTGTTGAATTAAGAGATAATTTCCTGGGCATAATCAAAATCCTACAATCATAAAAAAAAAAGAAAAAACAAAGTTGTGATTTATTTATTGTGGGGTATATAATCAAATTGGTAATATATTAGAGTGTGTAAAGTGTTTTCATGTAATTTTTGGAGTGCAAGACAAAACTGGACCCTGCAGCTTAGGGACTGCACCATAGAGCAGAGCCTCCTAAGCTGGATTCTTCATATGCACATTCATTGATTCACTTTATTAATTCTGCAAGTATTTTTGGTAACTTTCTATTTGTCAGACATTTTGCTTGGTGCTGAGTATACAGGGGTAAAAAAGACATAATCTCTAACCCTACAGGTTCATGCTCTCTGGTTAATTTTCAGCTCCCATTAAAGAAAAAGAGATGACGATTTCTTCATCAGAGAAAAGTCTGAGATCATGGTCTTCTCCTGAATTTTTTCTAGGCACCTTTTATCTCCTTTTGAATCTTTTACTTCAAAACCAAACTTATCTCAGATTGAACATATTTCTCCTGGGTAATTGTGAATAATTATCCAGTCAGAAAAACGGTGTGTTCCATTTTCTCTGCTTCTTTCTTTTATGTAGCTCTGCCATCCAGTCAGTTGATCAGTCAAAACTTTCTCTGCATCTAGTCCCTTCTTTTACTTCTGGCTGCATTTTCCTTTTTAGACATTATCTACTGTTAGTTGTCTTGCTATCCTAACTGATCTTCCCTCCTCCAACCTTTCCCACACTCTGGCATATTCTGTAAACCCAAATCAGATTAATCATCCTAAAACAGAGCTTTGATTTTTAGTGGTTCTTCACTGTCTTCTGAATAAAGATCAAACTTCTTAGCTAAGCTTACAAGATCCTCCATGATCTGTCCTCTTCAATTTTCCTTAGCTCAGGCTTCTCTCTCATCTTTCATCTGCTTTATACTCCAGGCAACCTGAGAATAGAGTCCCCTGCTCACCACATTCATTCCCTTACCTGAGCTTTGCTCAGCTGGTTCTATATGTTAAGAATGCCCAGCCCCTCCATCTCTGTCAGTTAAAGACTTTCTCATCCTCTAAGTCCCATCTTCAAGGCTACCTAGCAGTAATAATTTCTTCCTGAGGAGTAACATAATTGTATGTTATGGTAATCTCATTTTAAGTTGCATTTTTCTGATTAGTAAAGCTGAACTCCTCTTTTTATGATTCTTGATTATTTGGACCTCCCTTTATGTTTCTCTTACGGCATTTTGCACAGTCTACATCGTGGTACAGGTATTTGCGTACATATTTTATGTTCCCTACCATCCCTTAGAATAGAGAACATGTCTCATGCTGCTGCTGCAACTATCATTACTACTACTACCTTATATCTGCTTAACATATCATAGTTTATAGAAAACTTTCATCTACTTTGAGATTTATTTTTTCTACCTTCAAAAGCTAGGTACTGGAATTAGCTTCTCCCAAATGGAGCACAGAAAATAGTCTTGATTCCTCTTCTGTGTGACTGTACTTTGAGTAGATGAAGACTGTTGTTCCTCCATGTTCTCTCTTCCTTCATAAACTTCTCAAATTTTTTTGCTTTACCATCTTGGTTTGTCAATACCTCTCTCAGAAGATGGTATCCAGAATTGAAAAATGATAAAGATAAGGAGCTGACCTCCGAGAATTTAGGGATTGTTGCCTCCATTGCTCTGAAAACTATGCTGTTAAGAGAGAATCCATAACTGAATTTCTAGTAGCATTTATGTAGCTCTAGCAAGATACTGTCTTTGCCAGTATCAGTGGCCATCCAGATCTTCACATCCTTCAGTCTAGAAGCAGTCCCATGTACACCCTTTGTATAGTATTTCCTGAGGACTACAGAATTGTTACCACGTTTTATGGATGGCTCTTACTTCCCCCCCCCCTTTTTTTTTGATAAAAACATGCTATTGAGTGCCTACTCAACACTCAGTACTGAGTCACAGTGGTGGATAAAATAGACAAAATATATTGCCCTCATGGAGCTTATAGTTGAGAAGAAAAAGGCAATCAGTCAGTTGTCAGTCAGTCAAATGTCAGATGGTAATAAGAGGTGCTATGGAGAAAAATACAGCAAAGAAGGAGGAAGTGCTGAGGGGACTGTAATTTTAAATAGGGCATATCTTTTTATTTTAGTATTTAAATATGTCTTTTAAACTAATTGTTTACTAGATTTTTAGCAATTAGAGATTGGGAAGTGTCTTATGTACTATTTGATTTCCCAGCATGCCTTGCATGTATAAGTGTTCAATATGCATTTATAAAGTGAATAAACATCACTTTCCTCATCTCTGTAGCACTTACAGATTGTTAAAATTTAGTAGTTAATTTATATCTTTTTAAATAGTTTCTCTATTAGAAGTCATGTTGCTTCAGAAAAATTATAATCTCGATAATAATCTTATACTTTGGTCCGCTTTATAGCATCACAGATATTAAATTCTTAGTCATAACCTGACTTGATAAAATTTCTTTTGGCTGGATAAATTTCAAAATTTTAACCAGAAGCAATTGCTCTGGGTTATGGATTTCTTTACCCTTAAAAAACGGTATTCTGTGGTATTCAGTCTATTTTGATACTTTGGAATTTTGGATCTCTTTGCTTTCCTGGTTACATCAGTGGCTTTATCTATATCATATACGTACAAATTTGAAATATTCTTCCCCTTTCAGGTTGAACAATGTTTAAAACGTTTGAAAAACATGAATTTGGAGGGTTCAATTCAAGATTTGTCTGAGTTGTTTTCTTCCAAGTAAGTGGTCCAGTTGCTTGGTGATGAGCTGGGAACTTGGTGTCTTGCTGTGCTGTCCCTTTGGACTTTACTCTGCTTAGTGTTGGAATATAACTAATTATACTTTAGTTGCACAAATTTTGTTTTAATAAGGGACATCTGGTATTTGTGGTCATCTCCCTTTGTGGGCTTGCAGGAGGTACTGGCATGACTTGAAATGTGGAGTCATGATAGATTATATTGAAACATCTGTGTTGATCAACTGAGTCATTATTGAGCATAACTACCTTGAGCTTATAGCCCATCTGCACTTGAAAACTGCTATATCAGTGATTTATATTTAATAATGAAAGTAATGTACTTTTCTATTTTTATCAAGTGAAAATCAGCCTGTACCTACCAAAGCATGTGTCGTCCCCAGCCAACCAGTTTTGGAACTGGTGCTGATGAAGATTTTGGGAGCCTGCAAATTGTTACTTCGTTTGTTAGACTGTTGCTGCAAGACATTTCTGTATCCTTGAATCAACTGAAATACCTTCTTCTGAATTGGAATTGTTTGGATAAATTTAGTATTTCTCTTAGAAAGCTAAGGGGTCTGTAAGAGTTATAACTTATGAGAATTCTTAAAATTTTGCTCTTGACCTCCTTTTTCCCGGAATTGTCTTATACAATCATTGCCAGAGATTGCCTGTCTCTATCTAGTATGTATTATCCTAAGGGCATTGATAGCTAGAAACTCTTAATGTTAGAAACTAAATTTAATAATGAGAGCTCCAGCAGAGTATATATTCCTTCAAGACTTTAATTCCTTCAAGAAAATTATCTCTACTTCCAATCTAGTTTTGTCATAAATATAATTTACAAAATCGAAATGACTTAGGTTTTGTTTTGCAACTTTAACTTGATTCTTCAGCTTGACTGTGAAACATCTAGGTTTGCAAGAATTCATTATTTTAAACCTTGTGATGGTTGGGCTGGTGAGCAGATTATGGTATGTATGTACATACCTTAGAAATCCTTCATTTCTTTTTCATCTCTTTAACTCACCTTAGGTTTCTCATTAGTAGTTTTCATATTTGTTTTCCCATGGGATGATGAAGATGCGGGAATTCTCTTTCTACATTTGATTAGAGTTTATTTGGGGCTATGTGTTGATAGTTATTAAAGAATTAAGTAAATGAATTTGTAGGATTAGCAACAAGAATAATAAAAAAATGGTTGCTGTAATTATATAGCAAACAGCCCATTTAAAATGAGGGTGTTTCTGGACAGGCTGTATCTCATGATTCTTCCTGCCTGTAGATTTGTAATTTTTCATGGCAACGCCCTTCTTTATGTGCTCTAGATTCTTCCACCTGAAACACCACTGCTTTTTGAGGTGTAGTTGATATAAAGAACACTGATAATAGTTGCAAACCAAAGATAACCTTCTTTTGTATCTTTTATATTATGAAACTTATCTGATGAATAATTGGACTTGGAATCTGCCCATCTTTGTTCTGGGCCATTTTAGACAATTGGGATAATTATCTGTAATTTGAATTAAAACTAGAAAACAAACACATAAAATTCTGTCTTTGGAGATTAAAAACCTTGCTTTGAAATCTTAGCCTGGATATCTCAAATACTGTTTCCAATCATCTTGTTTTTTATTCTGCTTATCTTTAGTCTGGGGTAATAATGTTAGAATCACCACTCATATTATTTTAAAATGTCAAACATTCATTATTATTTTCTGTGATGAAAATAGCTTTAATTTTTGCCGATTACAACAATAATATGTTGCTTAAGAATTTTTTTAAAATAGAAAAATGTGAAGAACCTGAACTGCCTAAGATCTCACCACCTAGATAAAACTGCGTTTAAAATTTTGATGCACATCTTTTGAGACAGCTTTCTGTGTAGTACTCTATTTGGTTTTAAGTAACATACTCTACTTGGATTTTTCTGTTAGGGCTAGACTACTCTGGCTATTTGCAAATATGTATTATAGTGTTTTTTTTTTAATCTATAGTGGCAGATGATAGGCATTTATTTTCAGCTTTGAATGTTGTAGTTATTGTATAATCTGCAAATTGTAATTACTGGCTGGTTCATGAGCTCCTGTTTCTTTCTCTAGGGTTCTCTATAAAGGTGTTTTAAAAAGGCTGATTTCTTTATATGGACCATTGTTTGGATTGCTTCAAGAGGTCTCTAGGATTCAACCATTGCCTTACTTCAAAGATTTTACTTTTCCTTCTGATATTGCTGAATTTTTAGGACAGCCGTATTGTGAGCTATTTAAGAAAAAAATGCCTACAGATTTTGCAGCTAAAGGAGTAACTAAATTACTAAATAAGCTGTTTTTAACAAAAGAGCAATCACTAAGGTGCAGTGAAGAAACTTTACTTAGAATTTCCAAAAAAGCTAAACAAATGAAGATCAATGTACAGAATAGTGTGGATCTTGGACAACCAGTAAAGAATAAGAAAATCTTCAAAGGTAATATGCTTTTATATGGCACATACTCTTAAAAATTTTTGAAATTATAATATAATTATGCAGTGTGTAGAAAGAAATCCTGCATCTCCTTAATTTTAACTCCCATTGATCATCTTTAGAGAGGTATGTAATACCTGTGTTTTCAAAGCTTGAGCATTTAAGGTTGTTTCTGTTGCTGCTTCATAGTTCTTTGCTTGCTTAATTCCCTTTATTTCTTTAGTAGTAATTTGGCAAGAAGTGATGTTATGCACCTAAGAATTTGTTGATTTGAAAATAGTATGTCTAAATTTTTATAACTGTGATCTTTCCATCTCCACAGAAAAGTCAACAGAATTTGATCTGAGGGCTTTCTGCAAACAGCTGAAACACAAAGCTATTCAGGTTTGGGTTACTATAGCTTATGATTTCTGCTAATTTTTAGATGCCACTTAACCAAGGACAGAGATTGAATTTTCTATTTTTATCTTGAGCTCTAAGCTTAGTGCCATCTTAGTTCTGTCTGAGCTTTTGAATGAATGAATGGAAGCACTCCCAAGGGATTCAAATGTACCCAGTTAATAGAATGCCTTCAGAAACATTTCACTAAGAATTTTGCTAAAATTTTAAAGTGACCCTAGGATCTGTCACAGGTGTGGATTGTACTGTAGCTTAAGAGTATGGGCTTTGCAGTCAGACAGAAATGGTTTGAGTCCTGGCTTAGGTTTGTACTGTGTGACCTTATGTAAGTTTCTTGACCTGTCCATACCTCTATTTCCTAATAATAGAATGTACTTCATGGGTTCTGCCAATTTTAATGCATGTAAAGTGTTTGGCACAGAGTCAAGAGTATGGTAGACACTTAATTGGTATTAGATGTTATTAGCTACTTTCATCATCATCCTCATCCTCATCCTTTGTCATGAGGCTTCCATTTCTTTCTTCTTGTCAAGGTTCAAGCTTTAACATGATTCTTCTTAGTGTCTGTAAATTCTGTTTGTTCTGGACCTAACAGCAGATAAGTATGTCACTGTCACCTTCTTTCATCTGGTAACTAGTTGACTTGTGTTACCCTCTGTCTTCTCAAAATTGTTTTTTTCTGTTATCCTGCATGATTTATTTCTTCCATTTTTCTTAAGAACTCTTAATCATTCTAATAAGTCAGAGTACTTTCTTGAACGTTTACAAGGATTCCAGTTTGCATTTATATTCTGTCTAATTCATGAGTTCCAGATGGAGGAATAATTGATGATGATGATTATAATAATAGCTAATACGTACTTCCGTTGCATTTACTCTGCTAGGCATTGTTTGAAACACTTATATGCATTAACTCACATAATCCTCACAAAAGCCCTGTGAGACAGGTGCTATTATTATTGTTTACATATTTCAGATGAAAAAATTGAGGCATATAAAGCCAATGAACTTCCTCAGGGCACACAGCAAATACAAGGCAGAGCTGGGATTTGAGTGCAGGCAGTTTGGTTTCATAGTCTTTGTTCTTTACTATTACACCACTCCCCAAGATAGTTTTGCCAACTTTGTTTTAAGAACTATGGCTCTCTGTGACCCTTGAAACTTCTGTAGTCCATCCACCTTTTCCTAGTTTTGAAGCTGGTTGGTCAGTGTCCCTCTTATCATGACTAGTCATGACTACCACGTTTTTAGCAATCAGCACTAATGCACTTAGCTGGCTTTTAGGACAGACTTCTTTTATTGATCACCAACATAAAGTATTGATAGGTCTCTACTTTTATATTATCTATTACTTTTTTATGTTCTCGAGGGTAGGACATTTGGAAGAAGGCTAACCCTCGAATGAAGGATGGAAGTCCACCTAGTAGGTGGCATATTTTCATAAACAGTAAAAGTTGGTAAAATTCAAACTTGATACAGAAAGATGGGTTGAAGAGACAAAGGTGCCACAGAATTGGAAATGAATAGAATTGGAAATGGTGCTCAGTTAAGCATTTTAAACATATGTTCGGCAATCATCCCTGTCTTCACGTGTTTTCAGTAACATTTATGACTCTTCATTGAGGAAGGTAACTCAGGGTATAGAAATAAGTGAAAAAAATGTGGTGGTAGTCCAGTAGTACAGAGGAATAGGGCTCTTCAGTAATTTTTTCCTACCAGATAGGCTTTGACCAATATTTAATTATGTGGAGTTTTATTCCTATGTATAGTTAAATAGAGATGTGTTAGAATATTTATATTGTTTCCTGTGTACAACTGAATTCAACTATAGACAGGATCTTTTGTAGCACACAGAGAAACGAATCTTGTGTTAGGAACGTGGATAAATAAGTTTTTTTAGGACAAAAGGAAAGCACAGTGAGCTAAAAAAATTTTTCTTCTTTTAAAAATTCTGATAGTCTGTGAGTCAACTTTTCTTTGTTGTCATATATTTACAAGTCAGTAACAAATCCAATATATTTTTTCACCTTTACATTATTTCAGGAGGCCAGCTCTGAGTTTAAATGTCCTAAATCCCAACTAAAGGCAACCAAAAATTCTTCTCAGAAAGCGACAGGAACTCCTTGTGCCCAAAGTTTTGTGCAAAGATTTCAAGAGGCTGAGACTTTCATACAACTCTCTGAAGAAATTCAAATGGCGATTCTGTGGTGCAGGAGCAAAAAACTCAAGGCTCAGGCTTCCTTTCTGGGCAACAAACTTCTTAAAAGTAACCGGCTTAAACATGTGGAAGCTCAGGGTTATAGGTAAGTATATTACAAAAATTATATTCCTTTTCCTGCTATCATTTAAGGCAAAAGTATATATTTATTCAAGTCGGCTTTCTTAAAAATGGGATGTTAGTAGCCTGAAGGATGCTAAAAATGAGACCCACTCTTAATTGATTTTGTTGGGCAAAGCTGTCATTGGGAGGAAACAGGTAAACTTGGTTAATTGGATTTTTACTCACCATTCCATCCATTCATTCAGAAGCATGAGGAGTATCTGGGGATAAAACCATCTGTAAGACAGACTTAATTTTCACAGAGTTCTAGCTTTAGTAGGAAAGACAGCCAGTCTGCCCACAGCTTTAGTGCAGCAAGATAAGTGACAGCAGAAGCAGAAGGTACTTGCCTCCTATAATGGCACACACCAGACTCTAGGGTCAGGTAATGTTCCTTCATGGGAGCTACACTCGCCATGTATTGATTTTTTCCTTTCCTGTGATTCCTGTGTTCATAGAACTGCTTAAGGATGGTCATTTTTGATTGTGAGCCAGTCGGTATTGCTTGAAAACATTACATGAAGTTAGACACTTTAGGGTTTTACATTTTTATTGAAAAAATAATAGATGCCCATGGTAACAATTTCAGCCACAAATGGCTATAAAGGTCCTTATTCTTTCTTCATAGAGGTGTCATTCGGACCAGTTTTTTATGTATCCTTCAAGAAATATTCTGTGCATCCAGCATAATTTCTTATCTATAGTTACAGACAAATATCTGTTTAGGGCTTTATAATGGTTCCCATGGATGAAGCAATTTTACTGTCTAAAATTTGTTAAATTTTCTTTTAAAATGAATGGAAAAGATACTCCCATTTTAACAAATAAAACTAATATATAGTCAGGTTTTTTTTTTTTTTTTTTTTTTTTACAAGTTTTGATTAAAAGCTGTGGGAGAAGTTAAGTATTCCTAACGAATAATTTGTGGAAAAGTTTTTACATTGGGGTCCCCACTAAAGGTCGGTAGCCATCTAAAAGGGATCTGGCTCAGAGTGGAAACTTAGCCTGAGGTGGAGTTGTTCTAGGTTTAAAGTCGGGGGTAAATGAGGAAGAGATAATAATCATTAAAAGTCAATGAGAAGGATAACAAACTGGTATTTGTTTAAACCATTACTATGTAACCCAGAAAATAGTCCTCTTTCATACTGTCTTGCCTTGCTGTTTCAGTAATATATTTCTAGTATATTTTTAATTTACTTAATGTCCACAGTTACAGATAAGGAAATGATTTTGCTCAGGGTGTTGGAGACCTAGAACTTCGTACGGATCCTCTGATTCTTCTGTTTTCATTCTATTTCCATTTCAATTGGGAGATACACCTACCTTCTTCCTCCTTAAAAATTACTGCTTCTATTAAGAAAACAGTTTGGAAACAGAGATAATGAATTACTAACATTATAATGGGCTTCCACAAGTTCTATATTTGTTTAAAAAGGAAGAGGAGAGGGTATTGGGGTAGGAAGCACAGACCCATGCTAATCTTTTGAAATCTGATGATCATTAACAGTGGGGCATTTAGCAAGGTACTAATATACTTTGTGGCATGTACCCTATTCAAAAGCAAAACACCGACAATAATCAGCTATTTGAGTTCTGAATTCCCAAACTTGAAGATGATAGGTAAATCACAAATTGGTTAGCTCAAGACAGTCAGTTTGGGCCAGAAGCCGTGTCTTCTCATTCTTACATAAACTCCTTCACTGTTATTCCATTCAACTTATTCATTTCCTGCTACAATGGGAAGTTGTTTATCCAGAAATGGACTAATGCGCCCTTGCAGATTTTTTTTTCTATTTGTGATACATCCTTTCCCAGTTCCATTCCTATTGCATTATGAACAGATTAGCAGTTATCAGGAAAAAGTTCTGGCCCTAAAGTATGGAGGTATCTCACCATTCAGCTGCCTTGGCAGGCAGTTGTAGGAGCTACTTTACTTTGGGAACATAATGAGGACACATTTGCCTACTGCATGAGGGAAGTTGTGCTCTGAAAATGCAGATTTGGGTTGAAGCTCCTATATCCTTATTTTTCATTATGATTCTGGGTTTGTACACAGGCATAGGACTCTTAGATAAATTGTACATTTTCTGTTGGAAGTTGGTAAAAAGGAGACATTAAACGTTTTTAAGACTGTTTTCTGCATTTTAAAAGTCTCAAGATTTTTCCTTTCTCTCTGTCTTTTAAAGTTTGCCCAAGAAACTAGAGTGCCTAAAAACATCTATTTGCAACTGCCTTCTTCGTGGCTTAGGTAGCAAAACTTCAAAGCATCATCTGAGACAAAGAAGATCACAGAGCAAATTTTTACTGAGACAGAGAAAACCACAGAGAAAGCTGCAGTCGACTCTTTTAAAGGAAATGCAGCAGTCTCCTCATGGGACTCAAAATGCTACAGATACCAGTAAACAGAGACTATCACACCATGCAGTTCATAGAACTAATCTCCATCCTAACAGTAATCAACTCTTGAGTAGCAGAGTTTCAAATCCTGTCATACAAACTAATGAGAAACAAAGTCATGAAACTCTTACAGGAAGCAAAGAAAATGAAACTGATTTGAGGACAATGATGCAAATAAATAAACATAATACATCAGAAACCATTAAGGAGATAAATGACATTGATGATATTTTTGCTTTAATGGGCGTTTAGATGCTCATATGTGAGACTTTTAAATGATTAGCAAACTAGTCCAGTGTTCTGCTGTTTTAAGTGGAACTCCTGAGATCTGGAAAGCTCTATAAGTACCATTTGGACTCAGAGAGGAGTTGATTTAGTGCAACAATGTACAGCAGTTCATTTCCGTTCAATAAACATTTATAGTAGCTTTGTGTCATTTAATTGACAAGTATTTGACTATTAGTCAAATTTTGACTTTGACTATATGCCGGGTATTGATGAAAACTCTTACCATATTCTGCCCTTGAAAAGCAGATGTAATTCCTTGGTTAAAGCTGGTAGGTCCCTGAAAAACTGAATAATTTCATGACTTACCAGGGAATTAGACTTGAATAATTAGGCTTGCAAAAACCTACTCTGTGCCTTAAGGTAAATGGGGAGTAAAGGTGGGGAGTAGTAAGGAAACACCTAAAAGGCCACTTTGGCCTTACTGGCTTTGTTGTAGGTAAGTCCACTTCTGAATGTCAAGGTTTGTAGTTTCTAATGGTTGTGCTGTCTTGCTTATATATTAGAATTGATCATCAAAGGAACTAAAAAGTTTAGCCACTAATTATATTACCAGGGATTGATCACAACCATTACTTTGTTCATCTTATCTCATGGAAGGGCATATTAAAATGCTTCAGGAATTCTCTAAAATTTGTTTTTTTTTTTCTGGTTTATTTATTTATAGGGTACAAGTGATTGATTCCAAAAAGGATATAAGGTGACTCAGTTATACATGAAATACAACAGAATAACAAAGTAGAAGTAGGTGAGAAAGTTAAATGGAAAAATAAAGCTAGCAGACACAAAGTAGACCCAGGAATAAGGCTAAACATAAATTTATAATTTGGTGCTGATGTTATCATCTGATATTTGTTGCTTGTACAATTGTTCTGAGAGCGTAAATCTTATGTATTTTCAAATAATGATGTGAAGTTTAAAGTTATATATCAAATATTCTAGCTTACTAGAATTACGTTAAGCTTCTATTTAAGTAGGTTGTAGCCTTGTTTTATGTTTTATATAGATTTGCAGAAAAAAGTATCCTAGTATATATTGTATTTTTTCCTCAGCATTTTTTAAAGCTTAAAACACTGCTGGATAGAATAGACTAGCTCTGTCTGCTACAAAACAACTGAAAATATATTCAAAATTGAATTTTCTAAAAAAGCCACAAAGTTATTTTACAGCCTTAATTTTTTATTGCTTATAACCTTTTATTATTTGGCCTCACTTTGAAAAGCTAAATCACTTGTATGAATAGGTCAGCAACATCTTCAGAAAAATCTTTTTTATTAACTTTAGTTCAAAGTAAGGCATTATCTTTCCATTCTGAATCTTAATGTACCGATTCTAAGTCCCATCAATTATTTTGTCCCCCTTCGTAAGTTTTTTCAGCTAAAACTAGTTTTGTTTTTTGTCTTTCACTAGAGAAAATGTTACTTCCTCCATAAGATGTTTTCTGTGATAAATACCTGTGAATTTGCTGTATTCTTGGGTTGGTTTCACTTTACGAAGATGCAAATGTCCTTTTCACATATAATACCACTTTAATCTTCATAGCTTGTGAGGTCAGAGTTACAAATGAAGCCCAGAGAAATCAAGTAATTTGCCCAAGGTCCAACATACAAAAAAATAATAGAACTGGAACTTGAATTCTGGTCTTCTGATTCTGAATCCTGTGTTCACCCGAGGGCAACTGATCCCAGCCTGAATTTATTTGTGTTTCCAGCATGGACTGAAATTTCATCAAGAATTGATTTCTATTCAGATAAGGACACAAAAAATGCTCCTACATATGCCTATACATAGGAGCATTTATCTTCAACTTACCTATCAGTGCTTAATGGAAAAGTAGCTCCTTTTTTACCTCCTCCATTTTAATATTTAAAAAATATACATAATAGACATTCTTTAAAAGACAGCCCAATAATATGGCAAACCCTTCTCTACATAGTAGTAAATAGGTTTTCATCCTATGGACTTCTATATGTTGCTCTTGTCAGGTTTTTTTTTTTTTTTAAATGCCTACAGCACCTGGTATTCTTAGGTGGTCTCCCATCCAAGTACTAACTAGGCCCGACTCTGCTTAGCTTCCGAGATCAGATGAGATTGGGCATGTTCAGGGTGGCATGGCCATTTGTCAGTTTGTTAAAATAAGAAAAACTACTAGTACCTGTTTCTAATGAACAACATAATTGTATCATTTATAAACCATTTTTTCTCCCAGGCACAAACTCATTCTTACTTTGAGAAGATACGGGTTTGAAAGCTGAAGTGATCCTCTGCAAATTATACATACAACATTTAAAACAATGTTGACATTCTAAGTGTTTAACTCCAGTTGGCATAAAAAGTTTTGAGTCTTCAGCTAAACTAGGTGCCATTAGTCTTAAGATTTCCTGTTATATTCGCTATAAAGCATCTCAACAGATGGATTCCAGAATAGGTCACCGCACTGTGAAAAGAAAAGAAAAATCATATTCATCCTTACTTTAGAGGTAGCATAGATCTGAATTCATCTAATTTAAAAGATTGTTTACAAAACTCTTGAGTTCCGTGTATGAAACAAGGTCTTAATTTGTCCTACCTTTCCTCTCTTCCCCCAGCCTCTTGTGGTATTCTAAATCTGATGGTCCACATTATCTGTTCTATTTCCTTTATAATTCTAAAAATTTCACCATATCTACTATTTTGCTTTTTATTTCCTGGACTAAAAGTTGTTTTTGTTTGTTTGTATGGAGGTATAATTGGCATATATTAGTTTCAGGTGTACAACATGATGATTCAATATTTGTATATACCGCAAAATGATCATAAGTCTAGTTAATATCTGTCACCATAGTTACAAAGTTTTTTTCTTGTGATGAAGACTTTAAAGATCCACTCTCAGTAACTTTCAAATATGTAACACAGTATTATTAACTATAGTCACCATATTGTACATTACATCCTCGTGACTCAGAACTGGAAGTTTGTACCTTTTGACCTCCTTCAACTCTTTCTTCCCCCACTGCACCTCTGGTAACCACCAGTCTCCACGATATGAGCTTGGTTTTTTGTTATTTTAAATTCCACATGTGAGATCATACGGTATTTGTCTTTCTCGGACTTATTACCCCTAGTATAATGTCCTCAGGGTCCACCCATGTTGTTGCAAATGGCAGGATTTCATTCATTTTTGTGGCGGAATAGTATTCCATTTGTGTGTGTGTGTGTGTGTGTATCTCACATCATCTTTATCCATTTATCCATTGATAAGACATTTAGGTTGTTTCCATATCTTGGCTATTGAAAATAATGCTGCAGTGAACATGGGTGCATATATCTTTTTGAATTATTGTTTTCGTTTTCACTGCATAAATATCCAGAATGGAATTGCTGGATCAAATGGTAGTTCTATTTTTATGAGGAAATTTCACACTGTTTTCCTTAGAAGTTGCAACAATTTATATTCCCACCAACAGTACACAAGCGTTTTCTTTACATCTTTGTCAACATTTGTTAATTCTTGTCTTTTTAACAGCCATTCTAATAGCCATGAGGTAATATTTCATTGTGGTTTTGATTTGCATTTCCCTGATGATTAAGTGATCTTTTCATGTATCTATTAGCCATCTGAATGTCTTTTTTGGAAAAGTGTCCATTCAGTTCCTTTGCCCATTTTTTAAATTGGATTTGTTGTTATTGAGTTGTATGAGTTCTTTGTGTATTTTGGATATTAACCCGCTATCAGATATATGATTTGCAAATATTTTCTCCCATTTTAGTCAACGGCCTTTTCATTTCATTGATGATTTCCTTTGCTATGCAGAAACGTTTTAGTTTGATGTAGTCCCACTTGTTTATTTTTGCTTTTGTTGTCTTTGGTTTTGGAGTCAGATACAAAAATCATCACTAAGACCACTGACAAGGAGCTTACCACCTATGTTTTCTTCTAGGAGTTTTATAGTTTTGGGTCCTACCTTCAAATCTTTAATCCATTGTGAGCTAATTTTTGGGTATGGTATAATATAGTAGTTTAGTTTCATTCTTTTGCATGTGGCTGTCCAGTTTTCCTAACACTATTTATTGAAGAGACTGTCCTTTCCCTACTGTATATTCCTGACTCCTTTGTTGTAAATTAATTGACCATATATGCATGGGTTTATTTCTAGGCTCCTTATTCTGTTTTGTTGATCTTTGTGTTTGTTTTTTTATGCCAATCCCATACTGTTTTGATTACTATAGCTTCCTAATATACTTTGAAATCAGGGAGTGTGATTGCCTCCAGTTTTGTTCTTTTTCAAGATTGCTTTGGCTATTGGGGGTCTTTTGTGGTTCCATACAAATTTTAGGATTATTCTATTTCTGTGAAAATGCTATTGGGATATCTTCTATTTTGCTTTCTATTTCACGGACTAAAAGTTTTTATCTCTTTATTTTTGTGACAGAGATTCAACTTGATTATTTAGACCTTTTTGGATGATTTTTTAAAATTATCATCACCATTACTGTCTATTATTACCTATCTGTCTTACTATATCCATCCATATCCATTCACCCATCAGCATAGAAGTAAACACATGGTTCCCCAGGATACATTGACTTTTATGGCTATACTATTATTATGGATGCAGGTATGGTGTATACCTGTATATAAAACAGATAAAATATTTTCTCCTATATTGCTAATTACCTTCCTGATAAAGTATAGCATTTTAGACTTTTTGACCAAAGCTGACTGCATGAGAAAGCCCATAATGATTCTTGGGTTATAACTGAAGTTATACAACATAAAGGAGAGTTAAAGTTGGATAATCCACACAATAACCATGACATCTTGAACTCATTTACAACATTTCTGTCAACTCATGATTTTATTTGGTTCTCAAGAGTCAGTTTTGTTTGCTTGGAATTTCACTACATAGAAAACCACTGAAGCAATTATACTGTACCTACTTAGCTATTTATTTCATACCATTTATAAAAACAGACTGATCCCAGCAGCAATCTTTAGGGCCCTTCACCGTCTATACTTTTCTCAGTTGGGACAGTTCAGATATGAAGGTTAATGCTGAACTTTTGCCTAAAGGCTTAAGGCCAAACCTCACTGGACCATGTCTACCCACATTTCCACCTTTCTCCTATCAAGATCATACGGGAAGAGAAGAAAATATGACTTATACTTATTCTGTGAATAGGCCAAACTCCATCTGGAGGGATGGAATGGGATTAAGTCATGCTAGTAAAAGCAGGAAGTATATACAACTACTTTCTGAATTGGGTTTTGAAAACTACAGAGTATAGCCTGCCAGTTTGCTATATGTGGTCACTGGTGTAGTGAACACTGATGTTCTAGAAAGTCAACAGGCTCCTATGTCTCAATTCTTAGACTTTGAGTGCTGTGTGGTTTCTATAGTGCCTTGGTCACCTCTGGTGAGTACAGTGGCAACAGTGACTCCATGCTTATACAGCAGAGAATGCTGGTATATCTAAAGACAGGAATGCCCCTAAAAAGTACTGGGAATCTGATAAGCTGGGTTTTTGGCCTGACCCTACCATTTACTGTCTGATCTTTGGCAAAGAAGGCAACTAACATTTATTATACGGCGAATGGGAGTACATCAGTCACAATACATTTTATTTTATCCTTCTAACAATCACATTTTTACTAGTGAGAAAACAGACTCAGAAAATCAAACAAGTTGCTTTAAAATCTATAGCCAAGAAGTAGAGGAACCATATAAAACCATAGCTGGTTCTAAAGCCCATGCTCTTTCTATCATAGCCAATACTTCTCTGCAACGCACTTCACTTCTTCAACTTGTAATTGTATCTATGAAATAGGGATGTTTACTGTGAGGATCAATTAAGTGTTTTGCATGATCTAGTGACATGACCTCCCCCAAGATCATCTGTTTTCAGATAGCTCTAGTTGTTCTTAATGTTAAGCCACACTCTAACTTGATTGGTATGGTGGCATCCAGCTTACAGCAGTGTGGGACTATTGCTTGATCATTCCCTTGTTTTGAACACTATAATTCTCTTAATGTAGCTCGAGAAAACATTGTCAGTTTTTCCCTAGCCCCATTATACTATTAAATCAAACTCAGCTTATAGTCAACTAAAACTTAAAAAAATTTTTTTTTTCAATAAAGGCTGCTGTTAAGGCATAATTTGCCCATCTTATGTTTGTGTTGCCTTTTTTGCTGAAGTCTCACTTCCTTATTAAGTAGTTAACAGAAACAGCTGTTTTTCTGTGACAATGCTCAGGGCTCTAAGAAGAAGTAGGATTTCATTCCTGTTCCTAGGAGTTTCCATTGTATATATGCAACACATATGAACAAGATAAATGAACAGGATAAATACGAATGTAAGTGAAAGAAGAACATTTTGTAGGAATGAATAAAGAGGGATTTTGATAGCCATTTTATAATTACAAATAATTTAAATGTGATCTGAATTGGTAGGACCTAGAATGACTGCTTAGAGCAGCAGTCCCCAACCTTTATGGCACCAGGGACCAATGTTCCTATGAGAATCGAATGCCTGATGATCTGAGGTAGAGCTGAGGCGGTGATGCTAGCACTAGGGAAAAGCTTCAAATACAGATGATGCTTCGTTCGCTGGTGCTACTCACCTCCCGCTGTGTGGCCCAGTTGGTTCCTAACAGGCCACAGACTGGTTGTGGTTTGGGGGTTGGGGACCCCTGGCTTAGAGAATAATTTACTATACAACTGTTACTTGGTTTCATTGTTTTCTCGTAGCAACTACCATAGTGCCTCTCACAAAGAAGTTAGAGTGGGAAAAATCACAGGGGAGTGGCACTGTAACTCTGCAATAGTACAGGTCACTTACTGTGTGCCCAAGACATACACTGAAAATACAAACTCATGTTTCATCACTAAACTACACCCAATATCTCAAAAATTGCCAGCTCAGGAAATAATCATTCTGTCTCCTACCAGTGCTTAATTCTAACTTATATGACACTTTTTTTTTTTTTTAATACATGGTCCTTCGAAAGGAATATTTTTATCCATCATAGCCTGAATGAGCTTTCTACCATAAAGATAAGTTGTTTTTCTTTGGAACTGAGAAAGGGATGATAGTATTTTTACTGTGGCTATTGTATAGCTAATTCTAAAAAGTAAAAAGTTTTCACTTCTGCTGTGGTCTAGTGTTGAGCTAAGCTTTGGTGGAAGGAGAATGAAGATACCTACAGGGAAGATCCAGCAAAATCTGCAGAAGGAAGAAAAAATGGAAGAAAAAAAAGTGGGGATGAGTTATACCAATAAATCATGGCTAAGTGTATAGTCTTCCAAACTCCTCTAATTTTAAGTGACACCTCAATTTAAGAAACACTAATTTAATACTAAAGGTTATTAGTATGTAGAGTTGTAAAAACGACTCTTACCTTACAGGAAACAACTGAGGAAAACATCCTTGCGTATTAGTGTCAATAAATTTCTGGATCTGAAGCACCTGTTTTAAAAGATGTCCCTTGGAAGATTTGTCAATTTTTGTTAATACCATCTACAAGAAAACAAATATTTCAGCATTAGAAATAAAGTATTTCTTAATACAAAGTTTTACACATTTTAGCTATAAATTTTCAATAACGACTAGGTGACATGTACAAGTTTCTTAAACACTCTGCACTTGTTTCCTCATTATAAAATAAAAAAAATTCCTGCTAAAGGACCCTGGAGTCATATGTGCAACTGCCATAAGCCAAATGTTTCATATGATTACTATACACACTGTGGTCTAAGATATATAAGTGAGTATTAATAAATTGATCCATAAAAAGTTGCCAACTTGTAATTTTTTGACCTACAGAATGGTTTCATCTATAATAATCTAAAGGAAAAATTAGAAATTAGCCTATTTGTAAGCTGTATCTACTATTACAAGCTTTATATAATTATATTCTAAGTAAGTCTAGAATTTACTAGCCTTTCTAGTAATTACTTTGAATAATTACTAATTTAAAGACAATCACATACTAGAAGAAGGTCAAAGCATGGATGATTACAAAATCAATTAAAAAGTAAAACCTTGATCTACCAGGTTTTCCTGGAAAATTTCTATAAAATTAAATTTCCTGACTATTTAGGCTTTTCAGTTATAGAAAGTGTTAATGGTAGAAGAAAGAAGCAAAAAGTGGGTCGTTTCTAATGACCCGTGAATCCCTCAAATGGGAGTCCTTCCTCATAAAGGCGAACATGCTGATATTTAAAAGGAGACATAATTTCGTCTATCACAAGCTCTTTTTCAAAGAAGTAAGTAATATTTCTTTAAAGTTAAAATTGAGGAAAATATATAATTTCACAAACTGGTAATCCATGAGACCAAATCAGGAATACTATCAGTTAATAAAACCAGTCTGGCATTATTTAGGCTTTTTTTTTTTTTTTACTATGTAGACTATCAATCCGTTGGCTCCTTGTAACTGTAGGCAATCAGTAATGCTTTACAGGGCTTTCAAAAAAGTTGCTGAGTAGTAACATGGTTTGATTTGCATTAAAATCCATGGTTAGATTTTAGTGGTTTTCTGACACTTTTTTGAAACTAAATTGTAGTCAATAAGTTCTCCACTTTTCCTTAGAACTTTAAGAGTACTAATCTGGAAAACTCACAAAACAAAATAAATGTGGATACCAATATACCAATTTGTATTCTATTGCAGAGCAAATAACAAACAAAAACAAAAACAAAAAAAAAACACTGGTAAGATATTCCCAAAAGAAATTTTGTTTTAAGAATAGAAAAATCCTACTTGTGTGCACTTGAGCCTGCTATGTTCTTGTAATGGTTCTTAAATTCCGAATTAGTTTAGCAAATTTTTCAGTTACAGTTTTATTTACATACTGAAAAGTACTATCTAACAAGCTGCTGTTAAAGAGCTACTAACATGTTTTAAACAAATGTTTACATTGTTAGTAAAAAAGAAAGAATGAACGAACTTAAGAACTCTAAACAGCTTAAATCTGTTCTTTGACTAGAATTTTGAAAACTTAAAGCTGAGAGAAGGAAAAGTTTCACAGAACTTATTAATGACTGATAATCAAAGATTATTCAAAAGCTACTCCTTTATCTCTTGAGGAGGCAAGACTTGCTTATTTATTAAAAAGACTGACAGACTCACACAGAACTGGTATTTCTAACTGCAACCATGATTCAAAAGAAATACTCACCACATAAGGTAATGCAAATTCTTCACACATTTCTATGGCAATATTGTCTGCTTTTTGAATTCCAACAACACTATCCACTAACAAAAATGTTCTCATCAAACTATAAGAATGCAGAAATAAAGATTAATGGTAATATAAAACTAATTCATTTCTCCCACCCTCACTATGCTAATAAATTTTCCTTTGACCATTTTTTTAGTCAAAGTTAATTTCTTGAGGCTCTAAAGGAAATTCTCGGTTCACTAGGAAGTCCATCCTACAGTCCAAGTTAACTAAATTCACTAAATATTAATTTATTCAATAGCATCTATTGAACATGACACTATGCTTGGGATTGGATACAAAGATGAGTGAATCCCTTCCTCTGAGAGCTTGAACTCTAGTGGGAGAAAGAGATATGAACCCAATTAACTATGTTATCATAAAAATGTTTAAATTTTCAAATGTTACTTTAAAACTAACAGATAACACAAACCAGACATCATATTTGTATTTTCTTGTGTAAACATTTCCTCTTAGTTTCTATGTAAAGCTACAACAAGCGAGATGCTTGTAAACACTTTTTGACACTTCAAAGTTAACGTTAATTTTCTTACACATCGTGCAATGCTTTAAACATACAATTGCCATCTGACTACCTATGGGAACAAAAAAAGGTGACATTTATAGAGGAAATGATGTCAGAAGTACTTTAAGACTTTACATAAGTTTATTTAAACCTGGTAAATACCACATTAACCAACAATTTTCATTTTCAAAATTAGCTGGCTAAGAGTTTGGTATAAGAATATAAATAAACTCTGCTCAAGTACTATTTACAGTCTCAATTCAGGAAAACAGTTACTTAAGATTAAGCTAACCAACAGGAAAAAACTAAGCATGCAGTACATACCTTGGTCCCAAATTTTGTGTTGCAAAATATTGAGAATAAAATGGATTTTCTAAAAGAAATCACTTGATAAACTAAAATGATCATCATGTTTTTTCATTTAATGAAAATAAGCTTTTGGTTTAAATGTATAACTATTATAAGAAAATTTTTTCCTTACTTCTTCCGTTCTTTTAGATAGGTCTCAACCATGTCAACAAAATCTTCAGGTGCTCTATAGCCATAACCTGGCATGTCCACCAATGTAAAATACTTTCCAACTTTAAAAAAATTCATCTTCTTTGTATGCCCCTGAAAAAAAGAAAAATGAAAGCTTCCTTAAAATATGTCCTTTATGTAGTTCATGACTCAAATATTTTCAATTCAATTAACACATATTTATTAACATGTATAAGTATTCTACACATAACCCCAGCTATGCTGATGATGATACAGGAAAAAAAGATGGAAGGGAAGCAACTGGAGATAAGCTTAGATGATACTACTTCTTCTCTCTAACTCATAATTTTAAGAGAATCTATATGACAAGAAGAACTTTAGATTCCATATTAGAAATATGTAGACAAAATATTTTGGAGTCTTTCCTATTTCATTAGCTCTCTTTCAGTGAAAAAAGTTACCCTGTTCTAAATGGTGTGACTGAACTAGTCAATGTTCTCTGATGAGTAATCTATCTCTCCTTTAAAGAAAAATAAATTATGACGCAGATAGCTTAAATTAAATGATTACTGTTAATCATATGTGTTTTCATAAAGCCTAAATGCAAAGTCGGATAGTTTATTATGCCTAGATTATTGCTTCCCTAAAATGAAGAAGTTTTGCATGTTCCATTAGGTGGATTTTAGTGCTTTCATTAAATCATTTTTTAAAAGCAGGTACAGCACTAATAAAATATCTGTGCAACCAAAAATGACGTACAGATAAGTGGTTTATTCACGGTTGTGTGTCTATGGACATTTATTAATCAGAAAAGGAAAGATTAAGATACTTTAAAAAGTCAATTGTTAAAGAGGGGCAGGAGACTAAGTAAAAAAGTATAAATGGTAGTTATAGTCATGGGGATGTAAAGTACAGCATAGGGAATATAGTCAATAATATGGTAATAACTCTGTATAGTGCCAGGTGGGTGCTAGTCAGGTGGATCACTTCGTAAATTATATAAATGTCTAACCACTATGCTGTACATCTGAAACTAATATAAAATAATACTGAACATCAACTGTAATTGAAAAATCAAAAAAGGGGCGGGGGAAATAAGGGGAATAAGAGGTTCAAATTTCCAGGTATAAAACAAATAAGTCATGGGGATGTGGTGTACAGCACAGGGAATACAGTGAATAATATTGTGATAGAGTTGTATGGTGCTGGAGTTATCATGGTGATCACTTCTTTAGGTATAAAATGCTGAATAACTATGGTGTACACCTGAAACTAATACAATATTGTACATTAGCTATATTTTAATAAATATCTTTAAAAAAATAAAAAGTCAACTGATTGGAACTTAGAACAAATGTTTTCAGAGGAAGATTTTATAAATAGTTCCTGTTAGCTATGTGTCTATCTATGGGAAAATAATTTTAGAATTACAGATCAGAAATGTCAAAAACACATTTCTTCCACTGTCCTCCCTACCTAAAAGTGAGAGTTTAACTAGGTTATTTGGTGAGGTAGGGAAGGAGTAAGGACCTTACTCCTTCCCTACCTCACCAAAGGGTTAACAAATGACAACAAACATCAGTGCTACTCTAGAGTCAGGGAATCAGCTATATAAAGGAGTGGGGGCCAAGAAAGTACTAGTGAAGCCTCATGGGTGAGTTCCAATGCAAGGAAAGGGGCAGTGGGTTGGTGGGAACGTTTTGCCACGGATAGATAATAAGGTGAGGGGAACTAAGGGTGAGTTCTGAAGAGAGGGTATCTTAGATATTGGTAGAGTTTGCATCATTGAGAAGGTAGTAGAGGAAATTAGAAAATAATAGAAAGCTACTACAGCAGACTGGCTGGGATAATAAGGACATTAATTTGGCCCAGGGTAAACTGGGGACTGCCTGATTGGTCTATATGCATGAGTTAGCAAGGTGTAAACGATTATAGGAGGGAAAAAAAAAACTGTTTCCTCTGAAATCAATGTAGAACTAGATGATCATTCTCATAGAAGCAAATATAGAATTACAATAAAACAACTCTTTGGAAAATATTTGGACCAAAGAAGATTTCCTCAAGATACTGGCAAGACTACTAAAATAAATCCAGACATACTTCCTTTTCTTCAGAGAAATACACGAACATTAACGAAATGTTTTACTTTAGTACTTGTTTGAAAGAAATCACTTTTCTAAGAACTTAGCAATTATGATTTCTTGTATTTCCCAACATTTACTATTCATCTTAGTCAATTCAGGGATAGTTCAGAGAGATTTTAAAATTTAACATACCGGTTTTTTGGAGACTCTGACTTCAACCTCTGGAGCCAATGAAAATAAAGCCTTTATTAAAGAGGATTTTCCAACATTACTTCTGCCTATAAAACACACCTTATACAAGAAAAAAGATAACTGAGTACTCGTTTATATACATATATTTATTATATGAGGCATTAGCTGCAAAAATCTGTCAAACTATTCAGTCTTGCACAGCCATAAACAGTTGCTTATGTTTAGTCAAATCTCAAATTCTAACATACGCTACTATCTATTGAATGATATCAAAATGCCAGGTGCTGTTCTAAGCACTTAACATATATTTTATTTGCCTTTTTCAACATCCCTATGAGGTATCTTCATTTTACAGATGATAAAAGGACAGATAGAGAGAGGTTAACTAATTGGCCCCAAATTGTACAGTTAGAAAGTGAAGGAGTTGGAATTTGAACTCAGGATATCTATATCCAGAACCTATGCTTTTAATTACTCTATGCTACTCAAGAACATCTGCAACATTTACAAAGCTTTCCATATCTACAAAGCTTTTAGAAGATAAAAACCAGAAGCGTTCCAACGAAACTGGCTCTAAAGTACAGGTTTGGAACCACATTTCCTAACAAACTTTCAGAGTATACCTAACACTATTCTAATTAAGAAGTTATTCCTTTCTCTTGACCTCTCTTCCAATTAAGCTTTTCTCCTTTAGTTCTCTATAATGTAGGAAGCAACAAAATATTTCTGATACTAAACATTAATATCCATGGCTCTGCTTTTTAACATGGTATTGAAGGGGGTTCTAAATGAGGGTGATACCGCCCCCTGGGGGCGTGTTTTGGAAATGTGTAAGGGCACTTTATGATTATATGGCATTTAGTGGGCAGGGGTCAGGGATGCTATATATTGTGCAAAACCATGGTCCTTCAAAATGAATTGATCTAAATCTTGCATAAATTTCAAATGTTCTGCCAGATTAAATCCAAAAATAATATGTAGATAATAAAACTGAATTTTAAAAAATGAATTACACAAAAAATCCAGTAATTTAGAAGCTTGAATCAAAAAGCAATGCTATCTCAAAATTATTAAATGATTCATATGTTCTTAAGTTATTATAGCAGTTCTATTTATTAGAAGAAAAGTTTTAGTGCAGTTGTGCAGATACTGCAAATACATCAGATCCTTGAATAACACTGTTACATTCAACTTCATTTTGCTATAACCTTGATGAGGAAAAAGAATCAATTCCCAGCCGGGGCCACTGTCTATGTGGAGTTTGCATGTTCTCCCCATTTCTGTGTAGGTTTTCTCCCGGTACTTCAGTGTCCTTCCACATCCTAAAGATGTGCAGGACTGGCATGGCTACATTGTCCCACTATGAGGGAATGTAGGTGTGGGTGGGCCCTGCAAGGTAATGGCACCCTGTCCAGCACTGGTTCCCACTGTGCGCCCTGAACTGCCAGGAGAGGCTCTGTCTCTGTTACCCTGAACTGGAATAAGTGGGTTGGAAAATGATTATCTCACTTGTTTTTATTAATCTGTCTTAAATGTACGTATAGTTCACATTCAGTGTTCAATATTAAAAGTGTTTTGGGTCTTTATTTAGAAGTTTGGTGATGTTTTTGTGACAAGAAAGATGCTGTAGGAACTTAACTCTTATTTATGTCATTTAGCCCATGGTAAAATTGGTTTCGTTACATGTTGTTTCGCTTAAAGTCACAATTTCCAAGAGCCTATCCAGAATGTTAAGTGAGGACTTACAGCATGTAAAGAGATCTGAGTTTACTTTTAGCAGACTTAGAAGAAAACTTTACTAATTTAAAAATTATTATACTGCAGGACATGCATAAAATGCACAGTCATGGACTTTCACTAAAGTTGTTTATAAAGTCTTCTACATTATTGCCATCTATGTATAATTATTTTTTAACACATGACAGGAAATTTAGATTGGGTGAAAATTACATATTGATAAGGATCACCTAATTTGTGAAACTATTATACTTGTCATATTCTTCTCTTTATCTACTTCTATTTTATTCTATTTATCTAAATAGGATAAAAATTTTTTGAAAGCTTGGCTTGGATTTTAAAACCCTTTGAAGTCTCCTATATTCATTACGAAAATAATTAAAACTATATTTGCTTATTTAGTTAAAATAATTATATGCACCCACATAAAGCTAGAAAACTTCTCTCGTTTTGTGTCAAGAAATAGGTGAGGGCAAAACCCCGGCCCCCACCTTCACGACCCGCAGGCAGCTGCGATCTCACCTCCGGACGTGGGAGGTCCGGGGCGTGGTCAAGACGCTCCGCCGAACTCAGGTATTCGATGCGGTTCCGGGCGGTGGCGGTGAAGAAGCCCTCTGCCCTCGCAATGTCCTCCAGGCTCGGGTGGAAGGTCTTCAAGTGAAGGTCGGACCCCGAGTCCTGGAGAAGATGCCGCTCGAGTTCCTGTAATGGGAACACGAGCTTCGTCAGTTGCCTCTTTGGCAGCCGTAGGACCTCCGCGAAGGCGTGGGACGTGCTATGGGGTCGGCTCACCCGCCCCAGCATTGCCGGCATCTCAAAGAGCCTGCCCATGCCGGGCAGCAGCCTGGGTGCGGCCATTTTTCTCTCCCAGAAGCCCCGCAGCAGGCCCTCCTTTCCAGCGTTTGGGCTGCGCGTGCGTGACCGCGCTCCCTGTACGCATACTGGGAATTGTAGTCGCCGGTGGCCTCCTTCCTGCCGCAGTCCGTTGCTTCTAGTGAGCCCATGGCAGGCGTTTCCCGGAGTCGGGGAAAACCCGCTGGGTGCCTTTCACACTCTGGCAATGATGACTGTGTCTTTGGTGTTTCTGTCGCAGTGGGAAGGCTGTTTACTGGTTTCTGGAAATAAAAAGACACACCTGATTATGTGGCCCTTGAGTCCCCAGGGAAGGGGAAAACGTGTGACGCTCTCGTGAATTCCAGGCCCCGTTTCTCTTCACAGTTTCTGGTTGTCTCACGTTGACATTGATGTGCACAGCACTAGGAAAAACACTTTCAGCAAAGACAGGGACTGGTGAGAAATGTAGTTGAGGTGGCACCTGGTTATCGGGAGGGACAGTTTATATTTCAGCCTCCTCTATAGCTGCTGGAAATGTCATTAAATTTTTGAGATTTCTCACAGAAAATAAAAGCAAAAACAGTTTTGCGCAAGTGTTGGTTTTATGAAAGGAGATCTTATTTCAAACTGATCAGCGCCAGAATGGGAGATAAAGCAATCATGATGAAATGAATAAATAAAAGATAATCCTTCATGAAAGACCAATGAGCTTCTGAAACATCAGCAGAGAGACCTTAACTCATCGCCTCTTGAGCAATTTCCCAGGTTTTTTAGTGACTAATCAGGGCAATTCTTGAATGAAAGTCATACAATAATTAATGAACAGGACCAATGACTTAGTAGCCTAACTAGGGGTCCCCAATCCTCAGGCCCTGGACTGGTACTGGTCCATGGCCTGTTAAGAACCAGGCTGCATAGCAGGAGGTGAGCCACTGGCGAGTAAGTGAAGCTTCTGTATTTGCAACCTCTCCCCAGGGCTAGCATCACCATCTCAGCTGTACCTTAGATCATCAGGCATTAGATTCGCATAGGAGCATTGGTCCCTGGTGCCAAAAAGGTTGGGGACCGCTCGACTAACCTGCTGCTGGTCGCGTGATTTTTGATATTTGCATTAGGCTTTGATGCTTTCTTCCATTCCCCTAGTCTCACTCCCCTGTGATAAACGTTTTATTGTAAACATCCAGATGTTTGGAATACATAATTGTGTGTGAATTTTAACTCAAAATACTGTTCTAAGCCTCCCTCCACCCCCTTTTAAAAGTATATTTGGAAGTCTTTCTATATCAGTATGTACCAACCTACATGATTGTTTTTAATGGAGGCATATTATTACATTTATTATTGTCCTATTGATCACAAATTAGGGTTTGTATTACAAACTGCTACAGTGAACACTCCAAAATAGATAATTTTGCACCCTTGTGGGAGTAGGATAAGTTCCTTGAAGAGGACTTGATGGTCATAGGATATGAACACTTATATTTTTCATACCTCTATTGAAAAATTATCCTCTAAAGAAATTATACCAGATTACTCCTTAACAAAGTATTACAGTACCAAAACAGACACTATAAAACTAGGGTGTTGCATAAGCTTGCCAATCTAATAGATGAAAAATCTTATTTCTTGTTTTAATTCATGTTTTCCTGACTATCAGGGAGGATGAACATATTTTGACATTTTCTTTGGCCATTTGCATTTATTTTTTGTAAACGTTATATTTTCTATTAGGTTATTCACCTTTAAAAAGGATTTATAATAAATTTAATTATTGAAAACATTGACCTCTTGTCTGTTATCTTTTCCAAATATATTTTCCATTTATTTATTTTTTAACTTTTAATAGTACTTTTCGCTGTGCAGATTTTTAATTTCTAGGTGGTCAAACTGAATTGTCTTTTATATATTCTAAGTTAGAGTTATATTTAGATGATTCTTCTAAGCTTATAAACAAATTAATTTATCTAGAATTTAATGAAAAGAATCTATTAGGAATTCAGCTTTACTTTTTTTTCCAAATGGTTAGCCAATTGTCTCAACAATATTTATTAAATAATTCATCTTTTCTTCACTGATTGATAATACTATGTGTAACAAATTTCCAAATGTATGTGGGTCCATTTCCAGACAACTCTCAACTATGAAAATGCTTTCATATGTGCTATTTTATTTCTAAACCTTGGAGTTCCTGGTTTGAAAATAAACCAGAACATAAAGGACTTTTGCTTAGAAGCTTTTTAGAGATATTCAGAGATTAGTAGATACTGAAGTATTCATAATCCTACATAGTCTGAATCTAAAATCATTTGACAGGACAATTTTTGCAAAACAAATTGTTTTGTCATCCAAAGTTTGATGGGTCCACTGGAAATAAATACAAAGAAAACCACTAATTTATTTAATCATCTTTTTTTTCTTCTTCACTTTAATTTTAAGTGTATATGTAAACAAGGCATACACAACTTTAGAAAGATGGTTTAGAGTAAATAACACACTGCACTTTCCCTGGGTAAATGTGATCAAGCTCTTCCCTAATTTCCAGTGTAGGCAGAGGGTCAAAAATGGGACATGCATAGCAGTGATGCCTATAGTGAGAGGGAAAAAAACAGAAACATGAAGAATTAGCTTAGTGGAACTAACTCTATTACAGAGTTTTGATGGAAATCATGAGTCCACAGAGAATTGTCAAAGTCCAGAGAAATTAGGCCAAATCAATACTGAAGGGTTTCCAGTCTGGGAGATGGGATGAATGAGATGTTGCAAAAGTACGCTCTCTGTTCTGACAATATTCTGATTTATTGTTGGCAGCATCTTGGCTGGTTCCAGGTGGTCTGAGTGAGGTAGTACCATAGCCAGTAGCTCTGGATTGGGAGTCAGGATGAAGCCTCCTGACTGGGCAGGGTGTTAGGTCTGAGACTCAGAATAAGATTTAAGTCCTAGTGGTGAAAGGGAGTGTGGATTAGGAAACCAGGCAGCTATTTAGTCATGCAGATGTGCAAACATAACAAGGACATTAGGTAGGGCTTGAACTGATCTAAGGGCATCTTAGCCCTTCTCCCAGAGAACTGTGGAAAACTCACCTTTGGTCTAGTTCCACAGCACTGAGGTCAGGATGTACTTTGCTAAACTGTGGTTGCCAGGGGAGGTCAACAAATGAGGACCATATTCATGTACTATACTGTTCTGTACTTCCCTCCCTCCCTTTGTACAATACTGTAGGGTACATTATCTAACACCGAGAATGACAAAGCACCCTGCTAGATTCCACTATTAGTTTATCAAGCATTTAATGAGCACTGATTACATGCCAGGCACTGTACTAGGTGCTGAAGATTATATATGAGTGAGTAAATGAAACAGGAAAAAGTTTCTGTCCCCATGCTGTCTTGAGACAACACATAGGTAAAACATAGAGTATGTTAGATAATGATAAATGCTTAGGAAAAAGCCAAATTGGGTAGGGAGATAGGGTGTGTGTGTGTGTGTGTGTGTGTGTGTGTGAGTGTGTGTGTGCATGTGTGTGTGTGTGAGTGTAGAGGTATAAGCTATTGCTGTTTTAGCATGGTCCTCACCAAGAGGATGATATTTGAGCAAAGATTTGAAGGAGATAAGGGAATAACTATGTACTTATCTGGGGGAAGCATTCCAGGTAGAAGTGCAAAGGCCCAGAGGTGGGGAGTATATATGGCTTGTTTGAAGAACAGCAAGGAGTCTAATGTAGCCAGAATGGAGTAAACAAGGATAGAAGTTGGAAGTGGCTCTAGCTATTCTTATCAAACTTTAGTTTGCTTGTAGACATTTGAAGTGAACAAGTGTTATTTTTAGCTGTTCAGCATCCCTTTCATAGAGAGGAACTATCTGCTCCCACTCTACGTGGTTCTTTTGGGGCTATCAATAATAGAACTCCGCTCTTCTAATCACAGGAGGTAGGATTTGGCCACACATTGTATATATTATGACAGTAATGAGTATTTAGGTAATGTACAAGTGACCCCAACCAGGCCAGTCATTATGTTGAAGTTAAATGGACAGCTGGCTCTGCCACTGAGCCTCTTGTAACAATGCCAGAATGTGAGTCCAGCACTCACGATGGTCGTTCTTCCCAGCTACACTGAGGATGCCTTCAGTGCCTTAAGAGAGCACAAAGCGAACACAATTAGATTATAAATTACTATTCTTAAAATTTAGTATTTTACCATTATTCAAGAAACAATAGAGATTTAGAGTTGCCAGAAACATATCTAAAAAAGTCGAAATTGCAACCCGTAGAACTAAATAGTAGAGACATGATGAGCTCTTTAGTTGAGATCAGTGCTTTACATCTTAGTCATGAGGATAACATCAGATCTGACCAGCATCTGAGGACAGATAAAGAAGAGAGTTTATGTTCAGAGTTTGGGGCCTCTAACATGAAATACTCTATGAAGGTGAGTGGGATTTCAAGGATTATGTAAACTTGGGCCCCCTGGAAGTGAAGCTCATGCCTGTGGAGAGCAAGAAAATGCCCATTCTTTGGATAAATACCCAGAAGTTCAATTGCTGGGTCAAAAGATATACCCATTTTTAATTTTTTTGAGAAACCTCCATACTGTTTTCCATAGAGGCTGTACCAATTTGCATTCCTATCAACAATATATGAGGGTTTCCTTTTCTCTGCATCCTCGCCGACACTTGTTGTTTGTTGATTTGATGATGACCATTCTGACAGGTGTGAGGTGATATCACGTTGTGGTTTTAATTTGCATTTCTCTGATGATTGGCGACCTTGAGCAAAACAATAATTTGTAAAGATCTGTGTACCCCAATATTCATGGCAGCACAATTTACAATAGCCAAGATACGGAAGCAACCTAAATGCATAGCAACAGACGATTGGATAAAGAAATTATGGTTCATATATACAATGGAATATTACTCAGCCATTAAAAAAATGAAATCCTATCATTTGCAATGACATGGATGGACCTAGAGGTTATTATGCTGAGTGAAATAAGTCAGATAGAGAAAGATAAGTATTATATGATTTCACTTATACGTGGAATCTAGGGAACAAAAAGAACAAGCTAATCAAAAACAGACTCACAAATATAGTGGACGATTTGGTGATGGACAGAGAGTAGGGAGATTGGGGAGCTGGGAGAATGGGGTGAAGGGTTAAAGAAGTACAAATTAGTAGTTGATAGTCACAGAGATGGGGAGCACGGCATAGCGAATGCAGTTAGCATTAATATGATGGCTAGGTGGAGGGCCAGGGGAGGGAGGGAGCAATTGGGGGGATTGTTTTATAAACTATATAGATGTCTAACCAATGTACTGCATACTTGAAACTAATTTAAATAAATAAATTTTAAAAAAAGAGAAAAGAAAGACAAAAAAAATGCCCACTCACTTTCAAGAGAAGGAAATTCTAGTCAAATTCTGTCAGGAGGCCAGAAAGCCACAACACATATAAAATCATAAAGTCTTTTCTCTAAGTCTAAAAGTTGCAAAGTAAAGACAATTTTTCTTTATAAATTTTCTTTGAAAATTGAAATAAGGAACAAAATAGATATATTTTCTATGATCCTCTTCTTTGGGTACTCATTAAATCATTTAGTTTCACTTTACATTTCATCAATGTACCTTTAGAGAATATGTCTAACTTCAGAGAGGCTTTTTTATTTTCCTTCAAAGAAGCTTTTGAGCTTTCTTTTAAGGTTGTGTCTGCTGTACTACCAGATTTCTCTAAAGAGATCCACAGATTAAATATCAGACAGTGCTCATGTGTAGGAGGTGAGTTCTTAGAATGATTTGAGTTTGAAGGAGGTATAGTATAGAACTTAACTTCCTTCAAGATTGTTTTTCTCAATAGAGAGAAAAACAATTGTTTTCTGTAGTGAATTTTTATCATTTGTAATTGTGTATTTGATCTCTCTGCCATACCAGTTTTATTAAAATATTTTGTTACACTCGTCAACTTGTGTTTTTATTCAGTATTTTTTGTAGGAAAAAATAGCATGGATTTTGCTGTTCTCACTGATAGGTTCGTTAACATTTTAATTCTTATTACCCATTGGGTAAGGTTATTTTTGTGTGCAAGTTGACTTTGGAGTAGGCCTCTAATTTGTGTCTTCAGTGCTTTATTGGAAGTGAATGATGTGCTCTCTGGCATACTGACTCAATGAGATGGCATTCCAGAGTCAGAGTTGTTGAGATATATTCAGATTGCTTAATTTGTTCACAGGTAGATAGTGTCAGGGCTCCCCAAAACTACTCCCCGTATTTGATGATTCACTAAGAGATCTCAGAGGACTCAGCATATGGTCCTACTCATGGCTGTTTATCACAGTGGTAGAATATGATAAAGCAAAATTGGTAAAGGGAAAGATACTCAAGGTGAGGTCTGGAGAAAACCCGTCTCAAGCTTCTATGAATCTTCTCCTAGTGGAGTCGCACAGGATGCACTTAATTCTGCCAGCAACAGGCTATAACAACACATGAGAAATGTCTGCCAGGAACACTCACCTGAGCCTAGGACTGAGTTTTTATTGTGGGCTGGTCATGTAGGCACATAGTGGCTGTGTAACTGACTGTAGTCATTAAAATTCCAGACTCTCAGAAAGAAAACAGGTGTTCGGTGTAAACTACATAGTTTGTACAAATAGTATAGGAAAATTGAGCCACAGTTCTCATTTAGGGAGTTTTCTAATCAAGTTTTCAGATGCCAGCCAAGGGTCACTCTTACAAGCAAGCCTTTCTAAGGACAGCAGTTGCAGGCCTGCTCTGTTAACTCTTTTTTGCACATAGATTAAAACATAAAAAAATTTAAAATGATAGATTTCTCATCTGTACCTATTATGAGTTTGTATACTTGTAGGAAAGTTATATTCCAGATTCTGCTTTAAATACAAATGACTTCTGTGGAGATTTTTGAGAAAAATACTCTACCCACTTCAAGCACATTGATTTAATCATATTTGCCGTATAGTTCCTTTTGCCGTGTAAGGTAACATATTCACCGGTTCTAAGGATCAGGATGTAGACATCTTTGTAGAATAGATGTATTCTGTCCACCACAAATAGTGTGCGGGAATGAGAAGGTAGGTGGAAATTAGAGCCCTTGGAATAATATTTTCACTTTCTAAAAATATCATTTTGTACTACTGTTTAAATTTTTTTTTTGTCAAGAAGATATTACTTTTATTATAATAACTATTTATAAATATATTTTGGTCCTTTGGTCATTTTTTATTTCTTTTTATGGAAAGCAAATTTTATATTTGCATCTCTTTGCCTTGTAGAAGCATTATTTTGATGGCCTTTTAAAGTCATTGTGTTTAAATAATCCCAATGACTAGAGATACAAATTAGTGTACATAGAGCATAATTGATTTACCTAATATTTATACTTGAATAAAAACAATATATTTTAGAAGAAGTATAACAGTGGAATAAAAGACTGTAAATAAGGCAAAAATTGCTCCGGAAGCATTTCAGCATGTCACTTCGTAAAAACTAGTTCCAGTCTGTGCATTGAGTCTTAATCGTTAATATTGCTATCCCAGGGGTCAAAATGTTAAGTTATTTTTGAATAACTTAAGCAAATGTTATTTGCTTCCAAATGGACCTAAGGCAAATATTAAGTTAGATACCTGATGACATATCTCTGGGAAAACTTAATATTTTAAGCAGTAATAATAGTTTATTTTCCTCATTTCCTGATCCTCTCATATTGGCAAACCAAATTTAGGCAGTCATAAAATAGAGATTAAATCACAGATTATTTAACACATGTACAATGGATAAAGATAGAAGCAGCCTACCTTTCACAATGCTGCCTACATCCCTTCTCCCAAAAGCCTTTCCCAAGACATCCTAATGATTGGGATGTCCTCCTTCTGGATGGAGGTGTCCTGAGATAGTTATAGTGATTTTTTGAAGCTGAAGGCATGGCTGCTTGTGTTCCTACTGCCGTTGGTTTTGAGGTTCTCATTTTGAAGAATTAGGGTTTATAGATTAGCTTGTGGTACAAGCTCAACCCTAGTTCATCCTCCGCAAGGTTGCCACATTGCTAGTAGGAGTCATAACTGTTTTTTTTCTTTTTTTCTTAGAAGCAGGGTACCACTTCTTGTAAGTTTGATTGCTTTATCATGTTCAGCCAAGTAAAATATAGAAACACTAAATCAAAAAAAGGTCTTCTCTACTTCCTTTTCTCGATATAGAACACTGATCATCTAAACATTTTCAACAGTCTCATAACCCTTTTTCTTTTCCATAGGTGAAACAATCATAACAGTATTCTTTAAAATATTCTAGACACATTTTCAAATCATATTAACCTCTCCAAAATCATTGGCTGCATATTAAGCAAGAAGAATTAAAGCTTACAAGAAAGAAAGATCACTAATAGGAAAATAGTCACATAAACCTAATTTAGATAAATATTGATGCAGCATGAACTATTTCAAGGAAAAATATCTTAATGCAGGACTTCTGACTTTTTAAATTCTTAAATTTAATGTATGAAATATCTGAGCTTTTGTATTTCATTAACATAATCAATGCTACAAGTGACCAAAACAAACAAAGATTTTAATAGAACAGATGGAAGAAAATTGTTATAAAATGAAGCAGCTACCAAATGCAAGTGTTCCTCAGCTTCTAGCATCTGTTTATCTTTTGCTCCTGTCCACAAGTTAAATGACATAGTGATTTATTAAAAACAACATGCTTTTGAATGCATAACTTTTTCTTTTTCTTCTTCTTCCTTTTTTTTTGCTAATCCAACACAGTGGAGATTAATGAAATGGTCAAGTTTAGGAGTATTTTAAAGAAGGAACCAAAAAGACCTGCTGATGGATTGTGAGAGATGAGGCAAAGTAAAGAATCAAAGGATGAGACTTCTATATCCGGTAATGACAGATAGAAATTAAGACTACCTTTCCTACTTAAGGAGAAAGGCTAGAAAAAACAACAACAACTACTACTACTACTACAACTACTACAACTACTACTACTACTACTACTACTACTACTACTACTACTACCTGCTGGAAGGTATTGGAGAACTCACAAGGTAATGAAGAATTACCTGGCCAAGATCTAGAAAAGAAAAAAAAGAAAAGAAAAATACAGATAGATGAGGCTGGCACTTGGAACTCCTTTAACCCGGGGATATTTGCTGATCTAGAAAAGCTAGCTGAAAAGTAGTGTTTTAAGAGCTTCTTAGAGTAGGGAGAGGTGAGGAGGTAGGGAGAAAATAAAACCTTTCCTCATATAGACTGCAACCTAGCTTCCAGGCACCTGGTGGCCTAGGAAATCTGTCCTTAAAATTGGATTAAGATAATCTCAGATTGCTAATGTTCACAAATTCCTGGCAGAAGTAAGTAAAAATCCTCTCTGGAGAAAGATAAAATCGTGAGGACTTCAAATTATTTTTACGATTCAAAAAACAAAACACAGTGCTTAGCTCATAAGAAGAAACCAGACTTCACAGAAAGAACTAATAAAAACAATAGATAATAGAGATTTACCGACAGCCATTCTAAATATTGGAATTATAAGACAGAAACTTTAAAATATTCTTTTTATGTTCAAAGAGAAAAAAGAGACAAAGTCAAAAGTTTTGGTGGAAAACTAGAAATTATAAAAATGATAGCAGATTTGAAAAAAGAATCAAATAGACATTCTAGAACAGAAAAAAATATCCATATTGTAACCAAAAACTGAGTGGCAGAAGTGAAGTTTGAATCCAGGAAGTTCAACTTTAGGGGCTCTAGTTGTAGTTTTAACAGCTACTCTCAAAACTAGGGGGGGAAAATGTTACATTCTCAAGTAAACTTCCAAGTTTAACTAGCGTTCAACCAACTTAAATTACTTTCCTGTTATTTATTGAAAACATGCATCATTTTATAAAAGACAGCTTGGTAAAACATATAATTTGGGAACAAAAATTTTAAGCCACTGATACAATAAAACCATACTGGTTCAACAGAATATTTGTCATTCCCCTGAAAAATGTTCACTGAAAATTGAATGAAATTACAGACAGATACTTGCTTCTACAGCAGTTTTCATTTCATTTTGTCTTTTACTATTCATAGTAACTAGAAAGTTACACAGAAACATAATTTATTTATTAATTTATACTGTCTGAAACATTTAAGGTGATCCCATTTGGCTATTGCTTTCTAAAATTTTTTGTCCCTTCTTGACTCTAGTCATTAGGACATTTTGGAGATCAGATGGTATCTGTCTCTTTTCAGAATACTTTGGCTGGATATTAGTATTTAGCTAAGGTATATGACTTGGCTTTTCATTCTTCTCAATTCATTTCCGTATTTTTCTGGACTTCCCCTTTCCAATTGTCATTCGTAGATGAAAATAACATAACTGCCTCTAAAGTTGTGTGTGTGTGTGTGTGTGTGTGTGTGTGTGTGTGTGTGTGTATGTGTGAGAGAGAATTGCCATTTATAATAGAAATTGCCAAAATCATCACCAATGATTCACAGAGGGGTAAATGAAGAGGCTCAAACACTGATTGAAAGGTTGGTCATAAGTTTGGAGGGAGAGGGAATGGGTGGTGGGACTCCCAGCTGTCCTTCCTCTTTCTAATGTCACAAGAAAGGGATCCTTCTCTGGCCAGCACTCCCTCCCCTACTTTCATGTCCAGCTTCTCTTTGGGGAGGTGGAGTAGGGGGATGTGGGAAGAGGGTGTAGTGTGAGTGGGCCTCAGAAGGGAGATGGCTGTTGGAGTGGAAGCTGGGGTCCCTCGTTTCACATGTATCTTAATGCGGAACTCCTCCAAGGTTAAATTTTCAACAAGAGTCCTATTTATTAATTCGATTCCCTGGAAATGAATGACAATTAGTTGACTGGAATACCACTGTATTTGTGATCAGAATTCAAGTAGCTTGTTTTCTAATGTTTATCTGCATAGCAGATGCTGCAAGGTACCACCTGATCCCCTTCAGTGAAGAACTAGATTGCTCCAGTGTTGATACTGTTGTCAGCAAGCAGTTCAAGCCCCTCCATGGATTGCCTCACCCAAAGTCATGCTCCTTCCCTGAGTTATACTGAATGATGGATAGATGCAAGAATATTAAGACAGGGCCATTTCACCTCAGCAGAGGACATCTCTAAAAGGTAGTTCAAGCTTGAGAGCACCCCATGAGGTTAGCTAAGCCTGTTGTCAGCCTACCTTACATTTTGACTTTTCACTCTGCCCACACCAATTTCTGTTCCTTCATTTCCACAACAGAAGATCCAAGTTTACTCCTTAATAACCATCCTTTACAGAAAAATCTATTTCAGGGTTTGCTTCCCAGGGTACCTGACCTATGACAATTTACTTCAAATTTCTCTGGAATGAGGCATTGAATCTATCTTCCATCCATTCATCCATCCATCTATCTCTCTACTGTTTTTATTAAGCCATCCTGGTATCTCAAAAGATCTATTATTCTTCTTTTCAGTAATATTTCTTCAGGTTATAATAGCTATACTATCTGTTTAATTAGCGTATAAAGATATAAATAAATGTACAATGTTTAGCATGTTGGCGTACTTTGTGATCAAATTCTCAAAGTGTAGATGTTATTGGATTTGCTAAATGAGTTTATGAAAACATTAGATTTGATTTTACCAATTTATCTCCAGGGGGCAGCAGAGAGAGAGATATCAATGCAAATATGATTAGAGAAGCTTAGAGTTTCTTTTTCTCTTTCTTTCTCTCTTCCTTTCTGTCTCTCTCTGCCTCTCTGCCACACTTCAAAACAGACAAACTATGAAGTTGTAAGAGTGCCCAACTGGAAGAATGAATGAATAGATGAATAGATTTAGGGTGGATAAGGAGTGTGGAAGATGTATTGGAGACAAGACAGAGTTGCAAAATAGTAATTAGCCATATAACTAAGAGATGAACTTTGGGGTGAGATTTCTTGTGCTTGAATCCTGTCCCCATCACTTATTAGTTGTGTGATTGAACAATACTTAACCTCTCTGGCTTCAGTTTCCTCAACTGTAAAAAGGGGATAATAATGATATTTAATTCATAGGTTTGTTGAGAGGATTAATCAAGGCCATATTTATAAAGCGCTTGAAACAAATCCTGAACATTAAGCTAAGAACTTGACTACTTATGATAGTTATGACCACTGAAGTCTAAAATTCATATTTAGCAAAATATGAAATGTGCTTACTAATTTCTCTGCCCTGTTTTACTTTTTATTTGACATTACACTTATTTTCTTTTTAACATCTACTTCTAAATTTTTCTTTTCACAGACTCTGTGAATATATCTTGAAAAATAATGATTAACTCTCTCATTTTTAAAGGAGAATTATGGAGATGACATTGGAATTGAAAAATTTCAAGGTGAATATCAATGATAAAGAATATAAAAAATAGAAACACACATTTTGTGAGGCTCTTTTAAGTTGCTCATTAGTATATTTGGTGATTGTACATGGAAGGGTTTCAAATGAGTATTCAGAACTTGGGTCTACAAAGATTGTAGGGAAGCGAATTGGAGAATAGGGAAATAGCATATGGCCTGAAGAGCAGCCATTTTAGGCAGTCATTGCATGTGGTGGTTCATTAGCCTCATATCTCTAAACATTGTTCCATGAGGGTAGGGAGGAAGTGAAATAAAGAGTGGAGTGTTGTGGAGTATGAGTTCCTTGAAATTCTTCCTACTGTTAAGCATCGTTCTTTTACCTCTGTGAAATCGTGACATTAGTACGTGGGCAGTAGTCGGACAGGGTAGATTGAGGGACTTGGCACAATTGTTCAGTAGTATGTTCGTGTGAGTATGCAAGTGTGCACACACTATGGAAGGGGAAGTCCAGCCACACGTGTAAGTCAGAGAGTTCACAGAAAGGAAAAATTACAAGGCAAGTAGGTATTAGCTCATTTTTGTAAAGATACACATCCAGAAAATTTAGTTAAGGTATGAGAGGCAAGCAGGTACTTGAGTTCTAGGAAGTCAAGACTCAAGTGTAGTTGGTGAAAGAGCAGGCAATAGAGAACAAAAGATCAGGAATAAAAAGGCCATTAGTGTCTTTGCAATAAGTATTTAAAATCCATGCAAAGCTTCTACATAATGTGGAGGGGTACCAATGGAAAGATAGCAATGTCTTCTACCTGGCTTTAGATTGTGGTTAAGTCTGAATCTGACACTGAAGACAAAGAAATATACCTGACTGGAAAAAGTTTACTTCAAAAGCATTTATAGGCAGATAAATCAATAGTGCAAATTTGAGGGCATTATGTCTAAAAGCTCTAACTCACTAAAGCTTACCAAGCCTTTTTGTTTTGGCCACTACGACATCAATTAGTGTAACATTTTTTTGTTAGTTTCTCATGTGCACTGATTCTTAATTGGTAGTATTGAAAAGGAGTTGAAAGACTGGCGGAGTTAAAGTTTTGAATTTCTTGTTTGAGCTGCACCTTTCTCTTGGTCTTATCTTGATCTTTTGCTCTGCTTTTTTTTTGGACCTGGTGCCCAAGGGGCACAGCTAAGGAGAATCTGAGTCCTTTAGATTTTTCAGAGATATGCATTTACTAGACAAGCATATTGTTCCCTTATGATATTGACTTTCATGGCATATCTTTGGTGGATGATTAAGCTAACAAACATTTGGTCCCTTTATTGTTCTTGCCAACATCCGCTCTCCATAAGAGGTAAAGGTAGGAGTTGAGAGGTTGTGGAGGTGCAGTTTGGGTGGAGGGGATAAAGGAGTGGGAAGAGAAAGTTTCATCATCCCAAATCTGCTTCAAGAATTCTATGGTTTTTGACACCACTCATTTGACGATTAAACTGCTGATTTTAGATTGTGGTCTGATATGTGATGAGTGCATGAAAGTGTGTCTATGAAAGTTGTTGCCTGAAATTTCATACTAGAAGAGTTGAGTGGAAAGAACACAGGGCTAGCAAACATGAAACATGAGTTTTACTTCCGGTTTTGGCACCAAGTATCACCTTCTGTGCTTTAGTTTTGGGTGTTGTCATTGGACAGGCATTAAAATAAATGATCACTAAGAATTTTTGATGACATAAGAAAATGCTCATGTAAGTATAATATAAATGAAAAATAAACAAACAGGTTAGTAACTTGATGAAGAAACATGCCTAATATCATCAGACTAGTAACTGCTGAGCAGAGACTCAATCCCAGGTCCATCTCTTGTCAAAACTCACGACTTTAACTACTATGTACCTTAACATCAATGTGGTGGAAACCAGATGCTATGTCTCAAATTACATTTCATCACTGATTTTCTGACATCTAGTAAAATATTAGACAGCAGGAAAGTTGTTTTTGCTATAGTCCACCATTGTCATATAGCTCATATCTTTAAATATTCCATATCTTTAGGCCCTCAAGCACCTGATTTCACTGTATTGATCAAATTGATTCACTGGAAGGAAAGCTGTATCAGGGGAAGGGGAAAAAATATATATAGCTTACTATTTGGCAAGAGGAAAGATGAAACTGCTAACTTAAAAGAAAAAAATGCATGTAGTTTAGTTCTTTTTCTGTTTTCAATGTTTTCTTCCCCTTCCTGAAGAGTTTGCCTTGAGGTAGGAAATTCTTAGCACGTTGTGGGATTCTTTCTTCCCATAATCTAAATGCATATTAACTAGCACATTAAGGCAGAGGGGTTTTTGTAGTCTCAATTTCAGCTCTGTCATAACTAAAGATGGGTGTTTATTTGTAATTTGATTCGAATGATCAGTCTAACTCTTCAAAAGTGAAAATAAATACCAAATTTTGATAGACAGAGTAATGGCCCCCCAAGATGTCTATGACCTAACTTCTGAAACTTGTAAGTAGGTAAATTACATGGGAAAAGGGACTTTGAAGATGTGGTTAAGTTAAGGATTTTGAGATGAGGTGATTATCCTGGATTATCTGGGTGGTCCAATATAATCACAAGAGTTTTTATCAGAGGGAGGTAGGAAGGTTACAATCAGAGAACATGACGATGGAACAGAGGTTAGAAATGATGCAGCTACAAGCCAAGGAATACTGGTGGCCTCTAGAACCTGGAAAAGTCAATGTGTTTGGGAAGAACATAGCCCTGCTGGCCCCTTGATTTTAGTTTGGTAAGATCCATTATGCACTTCTGACCTCTAGAATTGCAAGATACATTTGTGTTGTTTTAAGCCACTCAATTTGTGGTAATTCGTTACAGTAGCAATAGGAAAGTAATGCACTTAGGATGTTTCTAGAGTTGTAAATATTATAGATAGTAATTCTTTTGTGCAAGAATTTTTAAGGGAGAATATTTTATTATAAACTTTATTAGTGAGGCTTTCCACCTCTTTAAGCTAGAGAAAGCTTCTAAAAGTTATCATGACTGGAAAGTTTAAAGGGATGGACCAAAAATAGGTAAGTATCTTGGTTTGCTTTTCAATCCAAGTTTAGACAAATCCGTTAATCTTGGGCACAGTCAATGCCTTACTGTAAAGTTTATCTGTGCACAGCAGAAGTGAGAGGAGGACCAATGAGCTGAAAGATAATTCAATCAATCTGCTTCCTCTGTCTTTGCTTCTGTGCTTCATACAGGAAATATAATGCTGTGTCAAGTTCCAGAGAAGAGTTTCTTCTGTTCCAAGTTACTAATCAGGCTAAAACAGAAAGAGTTAAAAGAAGAGGCCAGGAGAAAAGGAGCGTCCCACTGCTGATGGGCTAAGAGGATTCAGCACAGAGAAGTCAACCAGAAAGAGCCTCACCATGCCCACAGCTCCTTTGATACCTGTGTGGAGAAGTACTGAGTGAAGGGCAGAAAACAAGAGAACAGAAATGCCCTGTGCTTGGAGAACTTCTGACCTACAGCTACTACTGATTTTGAGTGTCTTCTTAGTGGCTGGTAAGTTAGAATTATCTTTAGGAGAGTCACAGGAGAATGACTGGTGAGAAACCTGGTCTCAGCTTTTCCTGAGCATTCTTTGCCTTTCTTATGGAGCAATATAAGATAAATGCAATCACAGAGAACGGGGAGGGAAGTTGCTTCTAGATTTGTTCCACTTTATTATCCACTTTATTTCTTCTCTGTCTTACTTATTTTACTTTGAATCCTACTGAAGTACACACATTTCTATGATTTGCTTCACTGCCACTATCTTATTTTCCCCTCCCCCCCTTTTTTGAATGAGGCAGAATAAGTTAAATAATTTCTAATAGCAGTCTAAGTCATCTGGGTTCTCTTTATCTTCTTATCTCTTTATAAAAAAATTAAATAATAGTTCTGACACATTTAGGTCAATGTTGTTAGCAGTATAAATTAGGAAAGTCCATAGCTTTCTATAACTTTCTACAACCAGGTGCTTTTTAAAATATACTCACAGTTTGGAGGTGCATTTGTGATATATGTGTTATTTATTTTTAAAATGTGTATCCTGTAAAAGACACTTTCTGTGCTGGGGGACACACTCTTTAACGTCTAGGTCCCTGTGGGTGTTGTAGAGAACTTGGGACTACTGTGGGGGTGTCCTGGTTTCACTATAGAGGGTAGAGGGTTGGTAGTCGATGTGCGAAGGAGTTTTCAGGTTTCACTTTAAGTAGATGGAAGCAGTGGCAAGGAAGCAATGTAGTTGGTTTAATTTTTTTTAATTTTAGAATTAAAAGAAGAAAATGTATTTTTTCTCAAATGAATAACTTGAAAATGCTTATCTTACAGCAAAAAGTCTGTTTTCCGTATGATAATCTTGCTGGTGACACACAAAATAACCATACTCTGTCACTGTACCTATGCAAAATTTTCACACACTTTTTTCCTTTGATCTGTACAGTAACCCAGTGAAGTAGGCACGGAAGACATTTCTCCATTTTACAAAGGTAGAAACTGAAGCTTAGACAGATGAAATGATTTGTCCAACACTACTAGTACATGGCAGAGTCACATCCCCTCACATCTATAAGCATCACTAAACATTCGAATAGATAATTTCCCTCGATACTTAGCTATTATGCTTTTCATTAAGGAGCACCACTATTTATAACACCACTGAAAAAAAGTTAAACCAGTACTGGGTTATAAACTTAATGGACTATTTACTCATTAAAAAAAAAAAATCAAGTAATTTGAATCTTTCAGTAGTTGAGATCTTGTAGAAAGCTCTTATAGAAACCTGTGGAGGTCCCAACTTGTCAGAGAAGCCAGGTAAGCAAGGAGTATTTATGTCAAATTGCACTATGACTTTTAGGAAAACATAATCAATAATTTTGAATTTTAATGGTTTAAAAGTTTGAATTTTAAAACTATTTCTAATTACATTTAGGAGACACTACATACATCAAATCTCTAAGGTCTGTGCTTGTATAATTGTAAAATTATCTAAATGTTTAGAATCAAGATATAAAAAAGCAAATTACTTTATATGCAGTGATTTGGCATGATAAATTCACCATGAAATCATTTAGAATAATGAGAAGCAAACTACTTGGGGCATAAATTTATGCCTCTAGTACCACTTTGTTATTCATACTGCCAAATAGAAATAACTCACTTTAATATACAAAGATAAATTAACAAAGGGGCAAGGGAGTTAGTGATTTCAATGTAAAACAAAACATTAAAAAAAATCTATTCACTTTTTTCTTTACTAATTTGCTTATAAATTCAAGCAATGTGGTAGTCGGTAGACAAAGTTTATTGGGAAAAGAGCTGAGGGGAATAATTAAAACACCCTAAGTTGTCTACTGCAGAGCAAACTCACAACCCTGTGCCTGGTCCGCCTTCTTAGCATCCCTTTCACTCCACACCACTGCCTCTTTATTTTAGCCACTTATCTTCTAGTTTTTCCTGTGTTCAAATTATATTTTGCTATTCCAATCAATATGATTCTATCTTTTACAAAAGTCACTGATATTGATATTACGAATTATTGAAAAGGAATCCACTACTCTTTTTTTTTATTCCTTGGGCTAATTTTGACCATTTGTCATTGTCTTCCACTAGGGGGCAGGCAGTAACAAGAAGAGATAAAAATCGAGACAAGGCTGTTTGGTTAGCTTCAGCAGGTTCACAAAAGATGGAAAAAGAGATTAAAAGCAATTGTGAAAGTAAAAGGTGTTTGTCCTTATTAATTTCAGCCCTCTCTTCTTTTTCTAGTTTGTGATAGTTGCTAATTTACATATTATAGTAATTCTTAAGTGTGTTTTCTCTAAATATCCATCTTTAAGAAATTAATCAGAAATTTTTATTAAGAACACTGAGTGTGCATGGAGGAGTCTGTGTGTGCATGTGAATAGTGCCTAAAAGTTATTAGCAATCTAAATTAGGGGAATCAAGCTAAGATGACAATTTAAGAGAAAATTTTAAATCATTCGGTCTTGAAATTGTCCATGACTCTAGTAAAAATCCCCAAATGGGAGAAATTATGGTGGGTTAGAGTTGTCGCAGGCTTTATAGAAGAGATGGGTCTCGAGCTGGGCCTTGAATGATAGATTTGGATTGATGAGGAAAGGCACAGATACAAATCGGGAGGAGGGGATATGCAGTGTGAACAAAGGCAGAGTGATTTGAGGAGAGAAAGAATTCTAAACTTGATGGAATGGAAATAGTGTGTTATATGATCATAGGAAATAAGGTTGAATCTCAGGGGCCCTTAATAGCTAAACAGAGGAACTTGGATACTGTGCAGTAAACATTGAGGAGCCATCTGTTGTATTGTGAACAGGAAAATAATATAATAAAACAATAATTTTTGAGAATAATATGACAGCAGTTTTCTGTTCAGTGGGAGTGACACTTGGTAAAAGATTTATTTTTAAGCAGGAGAGAAGAGCTCCTACCCTTGGGTTTCCATTTTAGGAAGTCCTATGATTCTGCTGTGAGACATTGGTGGCTGAGAAGGGAAGTTTCTTTGCAGAAGAAGATGTTAAATTTAGTACAGTGAGGGGGAACAACTAGGAGGAAAATTCCTATAGGTTCCTGGAAGTATAGCACAGTCCAGGGTTTGTGAATCATTCGCGGAGTGGAGGATCTCACAAAGAGAGTACTCACAGAGATAAATGTAGTAAATTAGGTACTAGAGATTTTTGTAATTGAGTCCTAGGAGTGATAATTCATTCTCTCTCTCTCTCTCTCTCTCTCTCTCTCTTTCTCTTCTCAGTAACGGAAAGCAAGATCTGAGAAGAGCTGGGAAGAAAGACAATCTGGGATATAGATAGAGTTCTTAAACTTAAGTAAGAAGAAGGAAACCTCTGAAATTGAGAAGTAAGATGAGAAGTTAAATATAGGGATGTTAATAAATTGAGAATAGGCATAAGGAGATGAGAGAGCTCCACAGTAGATAAGTTGCCTCCCAATAAGGTCATGAATGTTTCAGTTGATGGTGCTAGTGAATAAAATAACTCAGTTATCATTTGGTTTCATGTTGTATCTGAAAAATCAGTCTGCATAATGACTAACATTCAGTAATCATCGATATACTTTTCCTCTTCCTCCTTCCTATCACTGACACACATTTGATAACTCCTGACTGGGATTAGGAAGCAGAACTGAGGTTATGAAAAAGCTTTGGACTGTATAACAAAACTCATGTAAGAGTCACAATCAGCTAACTGTTTCTATGAAGTAACACATTATTTACGCATTAACAATGAACAAACAATTTTGAGATTTTCTTAGCTAAATTAGTTTATATGACTTGTCTGCCTCCCAAACCTGGAAACCATCTTAAGAACAAAATCCTATTTGTGTTTAAGGAAGCAGTGTAGAAAAGTACCAAAAACATGACTATAAGATTTTAGAAGCAAACCATTTTCTTTAAAAATATCTGTTCCTTTGAGTTGTTGATGCTGTTGCAGGCTCTCCAGAAATTAGACTCTGAGAAAGAGTTTAGAGTAGAGAATGTTTATTAGGGAGGACACTTGGAAGAAACATCTGGAAGGAAGGGCAAGTTTTCAGAGGGAGATGTTTATCTGCAGTCTCAACTCTTGAGACCCTCATCAGATAGCCATGGGGAGCTGTGGAGTTAGAATGGCCTTAGAGAGGCCCTGCACTGAATCAACCTAGCGGGGCCTTTATACATTCATCTCAGTCAGTCATTGGGTATGGGATGTCCTGAGAACGGTCTGCTTTGGACAAAGTAATTGAGATGATTCCTGAAGATGCTGAGAACTAAAGGCTGTCTGACAGTAGTGTTCCTAGTAGTAAGAGCAAAGAAGTCATTCCTTGACCATAGCTGCCATTTCTAATTCTCTTTATTCCTTCCATATTTCTGAGTTTGTTTAGTATTATTATTTCCCATCAGCCTAAATAATTTCTTTTATCATCATTAGTGGTGTAAACCTGCCTGTGAGAAGTTCTCTTAGTTTTCTTTTATTATCATTAGTGGTGTAAACCTGCCTGTGAGAAGTTCTCTTAGTTTTCTTTTATCTAAATATGCCTCATTCTTGACCTACATTTTTGCTGGATATAGAATTCTGGGTTTTATTTTCTAGCACTTTAAAAATGTTGTCTTATCATTTCTGGTGAGAGAGCAGCAGATACTCAGATCATCACTTCCCTTAATATAATTTGTCATTTTTTATTTTCTCTTTCAAGATTTTCTCTTTATTGTTGTTTTTAGACATAAAATGTGTGTAAGTATGGTTATTTTCATATTTATCCTGCTTGGGGGATTACCAAGATTCTCGAATCTGTAAATTTATGTTTTTTAGAAATTTTGGGAAAATTTTAATCACTATTTCTTCAAATAAATTTTCTTCTAACTTTGTCTCTCCTCTTCTTTTAGAATCCAGATTATACATATGTTCGAAGGACTTTTGCTACTTCATCACAGGTCTCTGTGACTATTATGTTTTTTCTTTTTAAAAATTTTTTCTCTTTTATTTAGAGTGGATAATTTTATTGATATTTCAATTTTGCTAACAATTTCCTGTCTCATCTTTATTCATGTATTAGGTCCATTCATCTGAATATTTTATTTCCGATATTATATTTTCGATTTTATGATTTCTTTTTTAGTTTATTTTTTCTGTTGAGATTTTTCTGATTTTTTAAAAAATTAATTTTGAGAATATTTTCCTTTACATCACTGAACATAATTTAACATCTGCTTTAAGATCTTTGTTAATTCCTATGTCTGGGTCACCTTGAATTTCATATCCCTTTAATGTCTTTTTCTCCTAAGAATGGGCCACATTTTTCTAGTTCTCTGAATATTGAGCAATTTTATTTGAATACTGCATCATAGAGATTCTGCATTTTATTATATTGTTCTGTTGATTTTTTTTTTCCAGAAAGCATTTAACTTTGTTGAAGTCAAACTTCAAACTCTGTCTTATGGATAGTGCTTTAAATCTCAGTGCTTTCACCTTTAGCTAGTGAGCTTCAAGTGTACCCTACCATGTGTGGTTTAGGGTCAGCCAGAGAGCAGTTGGTAGAATTTACACACAGAATTTCTCTCTCTTTCTCTCTCTCTTTCTTTCTTTCAATTTCCAGAGACCAAGGTTGCCCCCAAATTTGTCCTCTTGTTCTTCAGAAAACTGTGGGTTTTCTATTAGAGTTTTTTAGCTGTTCGGTGCGGTGCCAACCTGCAACCTTCTCTAAGACTAAAACAGTCAAAATGGGGAAAAAAATAGGAACCCATACCCCACATCTGATCCATTTCCTTCTTTCAAAGATTGAAACTTCTCAAGAATCGTCTTGCTTTTTCCACTCTGCAGTGTCTTTAAATAGTTCTCCTTATATTTTGTCCAGAATTTATAGTTATTATATGTGGAGGCTTACTTTGCCATAAAAGAAGTAGAACTTTGTTCAAATCCATAATTTTAATATCAGTGTGCTTTTACCAATTGATACTGATTTGGTTAGTTATATTGTCTTGGACATTGAGATTGAATGTATTGTATTATTAAAAACCTTTTTGTTTTCTAACTTTCATTCATGCATTGAATGTTCTTTTTTTTTTCACTTTCCCAATAAAATCTCACTCCTTTTTCCTTCAATTCTAGATTCTTATATATGACTTTGTTAGCTTTAATGGTATGTCATGAGATTTAATTCTACCCATTATGCTATGTCATTTTTAAGAAATTGCTTACTCTTTTTAGATGTATTACTTAGTCTAATCTTCTTTCAGCCTTTCATATCTTTTGCCCATTTTTTCAATTGGGTTGTCCATATCGTTTTTTTTATTGGTTTATATGTTCTCTGTATATTTTTTGGTGGAAAGTAGCCTTTTGTTTATCTTAACTCTTGTGAATAGTCCACAAATTTTTGCTTGTGTACATTATTTTATGCATTTTTTTCCCCTGCAGAGGTTTTAAATTCTACAATCAAAATTTTCAGTGTTTTCTTTTATGGTTTCCAAGTTTTATACCAGGTTACAAAGGTTTCTTCACTTAAGGTAGCAACTGTTCCAATTACCTGGGACTTTTCTGGTTTACAGAACACTGAATGTCTTGTGTTCCCAGAAAACCCTCAGTCCCAGGCAAATCAAGATGTTAGTCACCCTATCTCATGTTTAAGATAAAAATAAAATTACCTATATTCTTCTAGTATTTATTTATTTACCTATTTATTTGCTTATATGTAAATCTTTGATTCATTTTATTTATTTTTGTGTGAGAAGTAAGATAGGAATCTCATTTTATTTTATTTTATTTTTTTCAAATGGCTAGCTAGTTCTAATACCACTTATTAATGATATAAATAATCATCCTTCCCTTTATAAATTTGAATGGCCACTTTTATTAGGTACTAATTTTCTATAAGTGTAGATGAAGCAATGGAAGAGCCAAAAAAATCAGTTGATTTTCTTATTCTAATTTTGGTGATTTTTTTCTATTTTTGTCTGCTGAAACTTTGGGATTCCACTCAATATTTTGTTTACTGAATACTCGATTAAGTGTTGTCTGCTAATAAATTAATGTCTTTAAAAATATGAATCACTTTCATAAATAAAAGTGTAAGAACATGAATATATGCCATGATACTAGGATCGATTGTTGACATTGTTATATTAAAAAAATGTGAATTGTGCTTCTAGTGTTTATGTACTTATTATTTTAATTTTCTTTTATACTAACATATATAATATATTAACATATATAATATATTATAACATATATAATATATTTATAATATATAATATATATCTCTTTGGGAGATAATCATTCCCTGATTTTCTTTACATTTTACTATGCATGTATGCAGCCCCCAACAATCAAATTCGTTTTGCCTTTTGTTGTATTGTACATAAATGAAATCATGTTGTATATATTATTTTATAACTGCTTTCATTTACTCAGTATTATGTTTGAGATTCATCTAAGTTTGTTTGTAGTTGTAGCTCACTAATGTAATTTTTATCCTAGAATTTCAGATGTTTGAAAATAGTTTTCTTTCCTAGAAAAATTCTGGCACAAGAATAACAAAAATGATTTAAAATAGGAAATCTCACGTTTTGCATTTTTGATAATCGAAATATTAAGCTATAAGACATATGAAGGAGAAAGCTTTAAATTTAAATTTAAATTTTAAATCACTAAAAAGGCAAACATTTGTTTTTATTTTCTGTTCTCCATCACAGAAAAATATGTAGTCTCAGGGAAAAAAATATTGAAATTATTATGTGAGACTAGACTAATAGCAAAAGCTGAGATTATCTTTTCTCACTCTGGTCTTTATTCAGATTCCCAGTATTTCCTGTAGTCCTTCTAGACACATGTCCTCTGCACATAATAGTAACTTTTATTTGGAATGTCGTTCTCTCTTTCTCTCTTGCTTTCTTAATGGCATCTCGCCCATTGGATCTTGTATTAATTACCCATTGCTACATGATATATTACCACAAAACAAATACTTATTTTCTCACAGAGACCCATGAGTGAGAGAGAAAGAGCACACCAGAATAGGAGCCATAGTTTTTTTATAACTTAATCTCGGCATTGACATCCATTACTTCTGTATTCTGTTTGTTAATAGTGAGTTAGTAAGTCCAGGTCACACTCAAGAGGAGGGAATTTTATAAAGATGTGAATATCGGGAAGGAAGAATGTTGGGAACCAACTCAGTACCAGAATAAGTTACACAAGGTACATTTTCCATACGTTTCATTTGTTGCTATTGTAATTTTACATAATGATTGTATTTCATTGTTTGATTAATACATATTGTTCCCATTAGAATAAAAGCTATGAGATAAAAAGGTATTTATTGAGTGCCTAGCTATTGCAACTGAATAAATGAATACTAAGATAGCTTCCGTTTGCCCTCCACCAGTCCAAAAGCTCTAATATATGTGATAGATGGTCACTCAAGTGCCACATAAATGAAAACTACTAGTGAGAGACTGATCATCACCTTAGAAAGCAGAAAAGAGAACATTTCCTTTACTTCCAACATTTATCATTAAATTAATGCACTAGTCTTCAGGTAGATTTAGTAGAGATAAAAAACTTCCATGATCTCTTATTCCAATCATTCCTGTTTGCTATTTAGAACATAACAGAATTTGGGGAAAATTGGTGATGATTTCAATTATTCCTATAGGATGATATTACTTTTTGCTCAGACGTAAGAAATAAAATTATAAATTAGGCTCCTTTCCTCAAAAGTTACAAAATTTATGGGTATGCTGGCTGACTATCATTAACTTTCACTAGTTCCCAGTTTACAATGTGAGAACCACTGCATTAGAGGCAGAAATATAATTAGCCTATCTGGATGACAATTCATCTTTTTTTAAGGACCTCTGAAAAAGGAGATGATTTATTTACACAACTTTGTGCTTGAATCCTTTCATAACTCTGAAAGCTGTCAGGAAATAATACTTTTATGTCTAACCTGCATCCACAATATGCCGTTTTAAAAAATGCAGTGCAAACATTCACTAACTAAAATGTTAGGTTGATACTTTAAGCTTTCTGGAGCCAGAAAGTTATAGTAAAGTTTTCTGTACTGTATTGACTTTACCACACTGGTGATTAGAAAAAGCTATGTGCTCAGTTTAGCTAAATAAAAGTTGTTCTGACAATGTAATTTGAACTTCAGGGCCTTTGTGTGATTAAGATCTCAGTCTCATAGTTGCATTCATTTTAAATGAAGGCTTGGATCTTCAGGAGAGATATACTGCTTCATTTTTACTGTGTTTAAAACCTCAGTTTGTAATGTTCTTTGAATATCTTGTATGAGTTATTCCTTACTTGTTAAGTAAGAATGATAGTCTACGTTTTGTAGTGGGAACTAGAACACATAAATTAATTTAATTATCTAAAATGATTCAGGGAAGAAGAAGCAGAACTTATCCCTTATATCTTCCAGCCATTGCTTAATTCACAAGGGTCTAGCTCTGTATTAGTTGTAATAACTTACAGAGTTTTGAAGTTTGAAAGTTTGAAACATCAAATGAAGAATGAATTAATTCTATCATTTGATTTTCCTTATGTAAAATATCAGGATATTTTCAGATTTCAATGCATTCTGTTTCATTTTTTTTAAGTAGTAAGTTCAATAAATGATAAATAACAATAGAGATGATAAATAAAGATGTGAAGAACATAATAAGCAATAAGAATGACTTCTAATTAGTTCAGTACCAGCATAGAGGCCTCAAGTTCTGGAGAGAAATATTTTTTAAAAATGTAAAAATACAACTCTTCCACATTATTCTCTTTTGCAGCTATATGGTCATAGCCAAATGTTTTATGTTACAGTTTTGTCCCAATTTAAGGATGCTTTTAGCTTAAAATTAATTTTATCAGACTCTTTTCTCGTTTGTTTGTATTCTCCTCCAAACATGCAAATGAATGAAAGGGCAGGATATCTGTAACTTTTTTGTTTCCTATCTCCGTACACTAGAAATAATAAATAAATCTAAGTGGCGATATTAACTTTTTAAGTATGGTGTAATTTATGTTCTATTTCGGTTTAAAAACAGTTACCGAATTAGAGATTTTTATTAGAAATGGTGAAATATCAGAAATGCCTATCTCTAACTTTGTTAGTCAGTAGAGTGCAGCAGAGCATGGGATTTTACAAAAGATAAAAAGTGTTTCACATCACAAGAAAACCATGTGCTCTTTCTGAGAAACTTTTTCCCCTCACCGGAGGAAGTCTTGGGAGTATAGGTTTGCACAGTCATGCCTAGAGAATGTCTATTGCGTGGGTGGTATGTGCTTGCTCAGGTATATGACAATGACATTTGGGAAAGGAAACTTCTAGTGCTCAAAGTGAGTAAGAGATTTCATTAGTAGTAAAATCACAAAAACAGTCTTCTACTGATGATTTTGACTTAAATGGAAAAGTTTTTTTTTTCAGTGTCAAGGGTTTTCATTTGTATTTTGTTTTGTGTTTATTTGTGTGGATGTATGTCCTAATGTTACAGGTATTAAAAATCAGATGTTTTTGATGTTATTTTTAATTAAATCGAGTAATAATTTATGTACAATTAACTGCATTTATTCAAGCGATATGAATTGATGAGTTTTGACAGTTGTATATATCTTGTGAATCATTACCACAAACAAGATACAAAACGTTTCCATTATTCCCAAAATATTCTTTCATATATCTTTGCATCCATCCTTGCCTTCATCCCTGTCTGTAGGCATCCACTGATCTATTATTTGTTACTATAGACTAGTTAGCATTTTATGTTAGTAGTACTCTTTTATGCAGTTATGTGATTCACTCAATGAAATAATTTGAGATTCATCATTGCTGTGTGTTTCTTTTTGTTGCTGAGTAGTTCTCATTGTCTGGATAATTTATCCATTTATCTAATGATAGGCATTTGGTTTGTTTCTAGCTTTTGGCTATTGTGAATGAAATTGCTGTGAACTTCATGCACAAATTTTTGTATGGCCATATGTTTTAATTTCCCTTGGGTAAATACCTAGGATTGAAATTGCTAGGTTGTATGATTGGCAGATGTTTGACTTTTGAATAAACTACCAGAAAATTTTCAATGTAGTTACATTTATTTTACATCCCCATTGTTGATGTATAAGAGTTTCAATTGCTTCACATTTTTGCTGATACATAGTATCAGTCTTTTTAGTTTTAGCTATGCTTACATTATCTCACTGTGACTTAAATTTATATATTATTTATGATTACTATTTTTAAACATTTTTTCATGTATTTATTGGCCATTTGAATATCTTTTCTTGTGTTAAATGTTCAGTCATTTGTCTATTTAAAAAAATTTTTTTTAAATTGACTTTAAAAGTTATCTAATTGTGAAAATTCTTCACATATTCTACCTAGCAGTCTTTTATCCGATACATGTGTTGTGAATATTTTCTTCCAGTCTATGGTTTGCCTTTTTATTATCTTAATATTTTTCAAAGAGCAAAGGTTTTTAATTTTTGATAATATCTATTTTACCAAATTTTATTTCATTGTGTGTTCTTTTTGTATTCTAAAAAAGCTTTTTGTATATGCCAAAGTCACAGATTCTCTCCTATGTTTTCTTCTAGAAGTATTACAGTCTTAGCTTTTACATTAAAGTTGATAATATACTTTAAGGTAATTTTTGTGTATAGTGTTAAGTAAGGGTTGAAGTTCTTTTTTATTATATGGATATTCAATTATTTCATGATCAACTATTGAAAAGACTTCACTTTTCCTTTAAATTACCTTAACACCTTTGTCAAAAATCATAGATCTTATGTGTGTGAGTCTATTTCTAGGCTCTCTGTTCTGTTCCATTGAAGTATGTGTCTTCAGCTAATGGCAGACTGCTTTGATTACTGCAGCTTTAGGATAAAGTTTGAAATTAGGTAGCATAAATCTTCCAATGTTATCTGTGTTTTTTAAAACATTGCTTTGGCTAGTCTAGGTTTACATTCCCATATAAATTTCAGGATCAGCTTCCCAAGTTTTATAGAAAATACTATCAGATTTTGATTAAGACTGTATTGAATCTGTAGACCAATTTGAGAACTGATCTCTTAACAATTTTGAGTCATTCTGTCCAAGAACAAGATATTTATCTCCCCTATATAGGTAATCTTTAATTTATCTCAGTAGTGTTTTATAGTTTTCAGTGTACAGACCTTGCACATCTTTTGTTAAATTTATTCCTCAAGTTTTTTTCCTACTATTGTAAATGGAATTGTTTGTTTTTAAATTTTATTTTCCAATTGTTTGCTGCTAGAATATAAAAATATAATTGCTTTAAAATATAATTAGCATTTTATACTATGACCTTGCTATATTCAATTAGTTCTGGGATTTGTTTAATAGATTCCTAATAATCATGTCATCAGCAAATAGTTTTATGTCTTTGTTCCTGATCTATATGCCTTTTTTCTCCTTGCTTTATTTCAATGGCTACAACCTCTAGTAATATTGAAAAGAAGTAGTAAGAGCAGACATTCTTGCTTTGTTCCTGATTTCAGAGGGGAAATATTTCATTATTAAGCATGATTTAGCTATAGGATTTTTTTAGATGTCCTTTAACAGTTTTAGGAAGTTTCTTTCTATTTCTAGAGTTTTAAAAATCATAAATGAATGTTAAATTTTGTCAAGTGCTTTTTCTACTACATCTGTTGAATTGGTCACTTTTTTCTCTCTTTTATTCTCTTGACATTGGGAATTTCACTGATTTTTAAGTGTTCAATCAACCTGCATTCCTGAGAGAAATGCTATATGATCATGTATTATTCTTTCTATATAGTGTTAGATTTAATTTGCTACTCTTTTGTAAATTTTTTTGTGTCTTATGTTTATAAGGGTTCCTGGTCTGTTGTTTTTCTTATTTGTAATGGGTTTATCTGGATTTGGCATATGGTTAATTCTACCTTCATAAAATGAGGAGGGAATTGTTCCCTCCTTGTCTATTATCTGAAGGAGTTTGTTTGTAGAACTGATATTACTTCTTTAAATGTTTGCTTAAATTTGTCAGTGAAGCCAGTTTGGTAGGAAAATTTTTATTAAATAAAATACAATTTCTTTAATAGCTATAAGGCTCTTTGGATTATTCGTTTAATTCAAAATAGGCTTTCAAAGCTATTTTTCAATGAATTTGTCCATTTCATCTAAGTTATTGAATTTGATTAGCATAAAATAGTTAATTTTCTTTTATTTTTTTCATGAATATAGTATCTATATTAATGTTTCTTATTCCATTCTTGATATTAGAGAATTGATTTCTCTGTTTTTTTTTTCTTGATAAATCTAGTTATTGGCTTATAAAGATGGAAGATCTTTTCAAAACACCAACTTTTGATTTTGTTAATGTCTGTCTTGCTTGTTTTTTATTTTAATGATTTTTGCTCTTACTATTATTATTCTATTTTTTGTTTGTTTGTTTTTAGCTCCTCTTTTATTTTGTCTTTTTATTTTGTTTTTAGCTCCTTTGGGTGGGTTTTAGATACTTCTTTTCCAAATAACATTTAAAATTTTAATTTTCCTATAAGCATTGCTTTAGCTGTATATCACAAAGTTGATATATTTTATTTTTACTGTTATTCAGTTCAAAATATTGTCTAATTTCCTTTTAGGTTTCTCTTTGATCAAATGATTATTTAGAAACATGTTTAATTTCCAAATAGTTGCGGTTTTCTTAAATGTCTTATTGTTATTGGTTTCCAATTTAATTCTGTTTTAATATGATTACATTTTTGTACGATTTCGGTTTTTAAAAGTTTTTTGAGACTTGCTTTATGGCACGGAATGTGGTCTAACTTGATGAATATACCATGTGAACTTGCAAAGAATGTATATTCTGCAGTCGTTGGGTAAAGAGTTCTAAAAATATCAATTAGGTTAAGGCAGTTGGTAGCTATGTTAGTAATTATCTATTGCAATGTGATGAATTATCCCAAAACTTAGCAGCAGCTAGGGAAGATTCATTTTTAAAAATAAAGTACATTATGAGTCAATACCGATACTTTTGACTCAAATTCAGAACTCAGAGGTTTTACTTAAACTTATTCATTTTTACATCTGTATCTTTTCTTCCACACTGCAAAATTGAATGATGCCAACATATTAACTCCTTTGATTTATCCCACAAAACATATACAACGGTTTGAAGATAATAACTCCTGTCAGTATGCAAATTACTAAAAATCTGTTACTAGCGTAAGTGCTCAAAAATTATTATTTTAAAATAGCATTTTATTACAGAAGATGGCAACTAAGAGAAACATTAGATTCAAAATTTCTCCAGAAAAATACTGCGCATTAAATTTTACCCTAAATGTTTTTCTGCTGCTCAGGTCCACGAACTGTAGATGCACTAGAAGTATATTGCTTCGTTGTGAACACTTTCTAGTTTTTTACCTTCCATAGTTAGAGCCTGCCAATATCCAGCCTCAACGCTAATCAAACACCCAATTCTTCTCATTTTATGGCAATACTGAACTATTTGTAGTTCTTTGAAAACCTCATGTGAAAACCATTCTTTCTGTGTGCAATTTTCTTTTTCCTTCCACCTTCCCGGAAAACTCTCAATCTACTAAGATCCAGGTTAGATATCATCTGTTGCAGGGAGTCTTCTTTTACCTCTGCTCTCTTAGAATTAAGCATCACTTCTTTTTAGCTTTTGGACATTATGCATACTTTTATCATCACTCTGAAAACTTTACAGTATGTTTGCTTACATAGTTGCTTCCTTTCCTGAACTTTAGCTCTTGGAGAGAAGAGATATTTTTTATTATGATGTTTCTATGCCTAGCAAGTGCTTTGCCAAGTAGTTGCTATTCAAAATATGTTTATTAGCAATTCTCACTTAGAGCTTGCCCTATAAAATTTGAAGTTAATAGATAAGTTGTATATATGATGTGATTTCAACAATGCTTAGGAAAATCCTTTTTAGTTCCATACCAGCATCTAATTAACATAGTGCTTCTAAACCTTTTCTACCTACTCACTGGTGCCTAAAAAGTCTGTAACAAATAGGAAAACCCTGTCTTCCACAGAGACAGACTAAATACATATAAGCCAGGGAGAAGAAATACTTAGATTTGAATATGAAGACAGGAAGGTGGCAAGGGACATTCTGGGCCTAAAGTAAAGGTATGACAAAAAGGCAGGAAGATTGGGTCAAAAGTTTATACTGGGGCAAAATTTTTTGAGAATTTTGCTTGCTTGTCATAATTTGAATTTTCATTGGCAATTAACTAGGAGTCAGGTATACTAATATATATTTCTCTCTCCACCCTATTTCAGAGTGCATAAGCACAGAAGTAGATGATTCTGTTACAGTAAGCAGCTCAACGCAGAACATGGGCAAGGATAATTGCAGTTTGGGTAATGCTCATCTTTTAATGATAATTCTACTAGGAGAGTGCTTGATATTTGTATAATTTTTACGTTTTAGAATTTTAAATAGTCTTATATGCATTTATAGTGTGTATTGTCTAAAATTCTCTAAAGAAAATACTGCTTAAGTTTAAGAGTGTTGGTAAATTTTTCATTCTGAAATTATTTTTGCTTATTTAGTACTTATTTCAAAAATGTGATCAGTAAACAAATCAATTTCCAAAATATTTTTTATTCAATTTTGGAAACATGTTATTACCTTATAAAAAACTTTAAAAAATATTAGCAATTAACAAAGTTTAAAAAAAATATCCAGTATTTAAAAAATAATCAGAATAATATTTGAAAAAATAAGCATAAATCTTTTATTCTTCTAAAAACAATTTTTGTACACCTAAGAGTACATTCTAACTCATGAGTTTTATCTCTGATATGAGAAGTTGTAAAGATAATTTACTGATTTTCCCGATTTACTGATTCTCAAGGTATTCTTTGGAAGGAGGTGGATTTTTGCTTGATTGTAGGAGAATTTGGTACTTGATTTGAGAGATTTCTCCTTGGGTCTCCATTCACTGAAAAATTATTAAGCAGAAGGTCTCTTTTACATTCTAACCCACTGGGAGATCACTGAAAATTCAAATACTTGAAGACATTATTTAAGTCATTTATAAAGACACCACTTATTGTAAAACCAGGCTCTTCTAACAGAATCTTGTAGTATCTGGACACTTATTTAGTTATATTTGATAAGTACTAATATGGTCAAGTTGCCAATATTCCCAGACAAGTTTTCTAAAATGAGAATCCACTGAAATGGCAACAATTTAACAGTTTAGAGCATGAAAATTATTTGCGTTGTCACTAAAAGTAATAATATCTATAGGGCATATGACATAAAATTCAAAAGATAGAAGAAAAGCCTTTAAATATCTCCTTAAAGGCATCAATTGGGGTTGAGTTCTTCAAACTTTCAATTGGAAATAGACTATACTTTTAAAAATAGAGAGCAGGTCTCATGGTTGCAGAGGCCAAAATGCCCACAAAGGAAAGCCCTTATCTGCTAAAGTAACCTTTGTCTTCATGGCTACCATCTCTTGATCACTAGTCAACTACTTTAACTGGGAATGGAGCAGGGCACATTGTAATTTTCTTATTCATCAGAATCCTATTGGATACCCTCAATACTTGCCATACTTCACTTAAAGTAAGGAAAAGAAAGAAGGAAGGAAGGAGAGAAGGAGGGAAGGAAGGAAGGAGGGAATGGAGTTGCTATTTATAATAAAAACAAAATAGGAAATTTATTTTACTTGTGGGAAAACTTGGAGTTGTTAGTAGGAATTTAGTTTATTTTTAAGGCAAAGTAAGCAGGAAAAAATAGACTACCCAATAGGTATTTATTGTTTTTAATTATGGTAAATACAAGAAATTAGAGCAAACAAATCACTATACTTTAAATCATGAGTCAGCAAACTATGGCCCATGAGCAAAATCTCGCTAACTGCATATTTTTGTAAATAAAATTTCATTGGAATAAGGCCACACTCATTTATTTAAGTATTATCTATTACTGCTTTCTAGATGCAATGGCAAAGTTGAATACTTGCAACGCAGACTATATGGACTGCAAAGCCTCTAATGTTTACTTTTTGGCCCTTCACAGAAATATTTGTAGACCCTGATTTTTCCCTTCCAGTACTCCTACCCCACCTTACTTCCACCTCTTATTCCTAATAAAACTTTAAATTTTCCTCTCAATGTTTCCAAATGAAAACTTCAACAATACCATCACAAAGTACCCATATCCTAAATTTCCTTCTGTTATAAACTCTCAGTCTTGGTTGTGGTCAATTTGACAATGGAAGAGACCGACAGACCCTAGAACACTTGGAAGCTGGATTGTGTTAGGATGGAAGAGGTCTGGAAAGGCTAAGCTATTGTGAGAGCTATGATTTTTAGAGCTTGAAAATCTAGATCTGGGTAAACCTTCTGAGGTCAGCTCTGACTTTATCTGCTACTAGAACAGATTCTTGAGCCCAATATGGACTAAATATAATAGAATCTCACTCTTCGCCTTCCTTCTCACCTAAGCCAATAACAGTTAGCTGCCTAGAAAAGTCAAATTATTTCAGAGATCTATTTGCTGCTCATTTCTAAGGCCTTTACTGAATGTCTTTGTTTATTTTTTTTTAATGTAGTAGAACTGCATGCAAAATTAAAATAGGAGAGCAAGAAATATATTTTTATAATGGAAGGCTCACACGAACGGTGGTCTTATAAACTCAGAGGAAGAACTTTTTTATGCCTTAAAATTATAAACAATATTTTAAAATCATTGTTTTTTAAAAAACAATACTACAAAACAGTTTTTCAGAAACTAAACTCAAAGTAAATTAAGACTACTTTGATTATCAGAAACTCTGTAGAACCCAAGAGAAGGAATGCATTAGGTCTCAGGAACTATGGAATTGGAAATTTCAGCTAGATAAAGATTGTCATTTCTGTCTGTCTATCTGTCTGTCTGTCTGTCTGCTTCTGCTTCTGCTTCATTCTTCCCAAGATAGATGCATTAATCAGGGTTCCTCAGAGAAACAGAACAATAGGATGTGTGTGTTTGTGTTTGTGTGTGTGT